>NW_024080903.1:1119580-1194580 GCF_003009895.1 Hyaena hyaena | reverse complement strand
GTGTAACAAACACGTGAAATACAGAAATACTGTTTTTGTTTTCACACCAAGCTTCAGGGACCCAAACACATCTCTGTTTACTAAAGATAACGTTTTAATGTTTCTGTGGGTTTTTCATGTGCTGGGACTTCGGGGGTTTGTGTTCAAATTCATAGAAGGTAGGAAGTGTGGCCCCGGGAACTTCCTTCTTCCCAGCAGGCGTGCAAAGCCCGCAAGTGTTTCTCAGCTGCACAACCTGTGTGGAGTATTCCAGCACTTTCTATCGAAGAATAAGCCACTGTTTTTAAAGTAATTATAAATGATAAGTGCCTAAACACAGTGAAGATATTCCTGTCAAAGGAGAATAACCTTCCACATACTCCTTTAAAATTGAGGAAGGAGAGCAAACCAGGGGAGGAAATGGTGTAAAAACGCCAATTCTGGCCATTTGGACCTGCGAACAGTTCATTATGTTAATGAACCTGACAAGATAGACCATTGTTGGATCTTAGAAGCTAAGTTTCATAATGAATCTGCCTTTTAACTAAAACCTACTTTAAACACTACAATTAGCGAAGGAAAAAATTCAACATAATTTGGATTTCTTATTTGGGGCAAATAATTTAGAATCCCCACCTATATTTTTTAACTTGGGGTTTGTACAAATACAATGTGATCAGTCTTCACCACCAAACTCTGAGTGTGATCAGCACCCCCTCCAAACTACAGGGGAACGCAGGCTCCCGGAGACGGTCTGGACCGGGACGCCCACAGATGAAGACCCAGATACTTCACTATGGACTTGCTGTTCGGGCCACACGTCTTAAGAATGTTCTTAAACAGCAGCAACAAGCGCCTCAACGGACTCTGCCGGAGACACAGCTCCCCTGAGCCACGCTCTTAGAAGCAGTGGGACTTCCAGGCGACGTGCAGAGCGAGGCCACCAACTCTTGATGCGTTCGCGGGAGAGGGGACGCGGAGGAAGTTGTGTAACTCGCTTTGACAGCTCTCCTCATTCCGGTGATTAAGTGTGTACGTTCTGAGCCGGCAGCACGCGATTTTTTAAAAAATGGAAAAATCTGAACGCAGCTCACAATTTATAGAACTTCTAAGGCCCTCTCAGCCTGCCACTGTTTTAGGGCAATTCTATGTCAGATTCACATGCATGCAGCCGTGCTTTAATTAAATTTATATTTGAAACTGGCCTTTGTATTTTAAAAATAAAAGTTATGACATCCATCCTTTAACATGGCTGAGAATGTTTGTCCCAAGGTGCGCCCGTGCCCACGAGCCCGTGTAAGAAGAGGAGGGCGCGAGAGTGCGCGGTCCGTTTCCAAAGCGATTAGAAATGCTTGCTTGCTTGCTTACGGGCGGGGACGGAAACCAGCATGAGAATCGTTACCATTATTGCCAAGGTGATTTATCTTTTGCAACCTGCCTGGTCAAGGACGGAGAGACCTCGGGTTGTGAACAGGCCGGGCGTGAGGCAGGAGCGAGGGCCACAGCAAGGGACGGACCTGCTGACCAGCCGGGCTGGCGACCAGGGCCTTCCCCGCCTGGGCAGCAGGCACATTTGGTCAAGGCTCCTCTTGCCGGGGCCCGGCGGATACGTGCGGCGTCCGCACGCGGGAGAGAACACGGAGTGTTCTGGGAAAGGTCTCCTCGGCTAATGTCAAACGTGTGCCGGCTGTGGCTTCAAGCTGGCGGTGGTGCTTTAACGCTGGGCTGGTCGTCCGGAGCGCGGTCAGGAGGAGGGAACAGAGTAGGGGCTGGAAAATAAAGCTGTTTCAGTTTACAAGAGGGAATGTATAATCAGTTCACAGCCAGCCTCACACTTGCTATTTATACTGAAGATTTTCAGGGTTTTTTATCACTGTTCAAATATGCCGGAGCAAGTTCTATACTGCTCGGTTCTACAGAAGGAAAATAGGTCCCACAGCCTTTTAAGAAAAGCAAGCCTCTAACAAAAGAACAGCTACAATACAAATCTTCAAAATATATGGATTTTTTTTCCCTCTTCTCGCTAATAAAACACATAGGGATTCTTTACGAGAAATGTGTCTATTCTTAGGAACAGATCCTTCGATGTGAAAGGACCCCCCCCCCAAACTGTTTCATTATTCTGTTTTAATTCCTGCTGTTACATAACACGTATCCCGTCTCCACGGTCTGTAAAAGTTCAGAACAGTCTTCTGAGGACTGACGCAGGAGAGCACAGGCCGGGAACTCACACTCGCGATCATCTCCTCAGGCCACAAGTGAGAAGCGCGGCTGCGACAGACTTAAGAATCTCTGAGGTGTAATGCTTCCCTCAAAAATTTCAAACTATGCTTCCTTGCTAGGCTCTTCCGTTTTCTCTTCTCAGGAGTACAGTGCCTTGTAGACAAGCTGACCAATTACACACACAACGTAAATAGGGGCTTTATAATTTTGGCTATCAACCTCAAAGGCTCACGTTTATTCTGCTACACTTTTGCTGCCCACTTTTAATTCTCTGCAATTAACAAAATGAGAAGCAAAACTTGTCCAGTGCAGGGGGGGGTGGGGGTGGGGAAGGGATGTTAACTTTTCCACTTTCAGCGTGAACCAGAAAATGCCACGTGGGTCCTCAGGAAAGGGAAAGGGAAAGGTACTTTCTCCTTTGCCTTTACCACCCCTTAAAAATCCAGAAAGCATTTTTCAAGTTTTCCTAAATTGTTAGGAGACACTTTTTTTCTTGCAAATTAATTCTTTTTAACTCCTTATGATAGCTTTGAATCCCATAAAGAAAGATGAATTATCACATACTGAGCCCAAGCTGTGAAACAGGAGGAGACAAATAGAGACCCCTACTGTGTTTAACAATGTAGAAGAAATTCCAGACGCAATAGAAAAATTTTGTCCTTTTCCCCCGGACCTCCGAGCTTGTGCACACGGAGCCGAGCAGTGGGGGGCGCTCTGGTTATGCCGAACGCCAGCGCTGACCTGCACGCCGCTTCCGTCGGCTCAGTGGCCCACATCTCAAATTTGTTAAGTAACGACCACCTGTGGACAGTCACCAAATGTCTTCTGTTTCAAACATTTGCAGTTTCTAATCTGTGTGGGGAAGCACCAGGGAGGGAAAACACGGTTTCCTTTACGGACGCGCGCAGATGGAAAGCAGCCACGCGCGCGCGCGTGCACACACACACACACACACACACACACACACACACACTGGCGTGAACTCTGCCTGAACGCTGCGCCCGATAAGACGCCTGTTACACTCCCAGGGTCACACAGCAGCCCCTGCCTTCAGATGCTCCGAGCCTGCATGTTGTGAGGGTGCACACGCAGCCGCCAGGCGAACCACGTCACAACCAGAACGTGGCGAGGGGTACAGACGGGCCGTGCGGGGTCACTCCTGGGAAGACGGGGACGCGTCGAGTCAGATCTGACGGCCTATTTCACGGCACGCCTCCCTGAAGCGCTCCACCCCTGCCCTCACCAAACCCACTACACGCAGACACCAGGAAAGGAGCGAGCCCGCCGAGCCGCAGACACACCTGGGTCTACGCAGCCCCCGTGGAGCCCCAGCCCACAGCGTCCAGGGGCAGGCCTCCGAGCCGTCCTGCACCCGGGTCAGGTTATTAAATCACCTCCAGGATCTGTCAGCACCTTACCGCTCTACACACACGCAAAAAATCATCTGGGAAAAGCCGGGGCCCTGGGTCGTCGAGGCCGGCGGCTCTGCACGCCTACGAGGCACACAGCGGAACCCTCAGACGGTGCTGCCTCGAGAAACGGGGCCCAGGGAGCCGGCGGAGTCACAGAGTGTCACGGCACCTGCAGGGTTAATTACACAGTTCGAGACGTAACGGCCGCACAAAAGAAAAGCGTCCTCTCTTCTTGAAGAACTATAAACACTTGTGCTGAACGCGATGGGCATTCGATAAGCGGGCAGCACGGAGCAGGCTCGCGGGTCTCCAGTTAACACTCAGATTCAGTGTTAACACTTAATAGAACAGTGTTGAGTCCTGTTGCCAAGGTCAACAGCACAGATGCACTAATTGTATTATGAGCTTGACATCCAGTGGCCACCCCTGGCAGGGCAAAGCCAGCAAAGGTTAAATCAGCAAGGCCTGTCACGGCGCCTCTAACTACCCACCTTCGGGAGAGCCCGGCCAGGCCCCCACACCCCGCAGCCCTGCCTTCCCCAGGCCCCGGGCCAGGCCTGCGGTGCGGCGGGCGGCGCGGGGAGGGGGCCACGGTGAAGCCGGGGCGGACCCGGCTGCCTGGAGAAGACGGGCCCACGGACTACAAGAGTCAGACACCACGCCGATGCCGTCAGGTCTCCGGTGGACGCTTCCGCCGAGGAGGCCCCCTTTAATTAACAAACAGATCAATCTTCTTCTCTAACATAAACAGAGCCCATCATGTCATTTCATTATTTCAGTTAATATTTTACACTTTGTGTAACATGACGTGGCCTGTTTGTCTGCTTGGAAATCACACTGACAGTTAACTGTATTTTAAGTTCTAAAAGTGTTCAAATTACAAGGGAAAAATCTAAGGACAGAGCTTTTTCTTTTTTTTTTTTTTAACACTATAAGAGTGTATTTAAAGCAATATTAAAGCACTCAATTCTTACACATATTTCACATGAAATGTGTGGTGCTCACCACGTGCTGGGCTCCAGCCTGATGATAGTTTGCTCTTATTCTAGCAACTGGTCTAGAAATCACGTAGGAAAACAAAACCTAACAGAATAAAACCAACTTCCTGTTGTATAAATATTATGCAAAGGGTATCCTTCTTAAATCTGCTTGCCAACATTGAGACAGTGCATAGAACCTTATTAGCAGCGAAGACTTACTTTACTTTAAAACCACCACCACCACCACACAAAACCAAGACACCCTGTGTCAATTCTCACAGTTAAGAACGCTGAACTGCTGATGCTCAGTGCACACAACGGACGCCCTGGCTGGATCTCGCCGACTTCCCCGGAATGTACTCAGAGCCACCTGGAGACTGGGAAAGCCTCTGACAGGTTACGGTGGAAAATGAAATCTGACCCACTTTTGCCGGCCTTTGCCATCATCTTGTATACAAACAGTAATCAGCTTGTCGTCTTCTTTTTCTGGCTCTGAACGGATCTAAAAATACTGGGTTATGCATGTGTTGTGGAAGTTTTAAACACACATACGAAACCTCTCACTGCTACACAATCCCTTCCTTCTCTGGAAGGAGGGAGTTGGCAAGCTTTTCGCTGACCACCCAATTGTGCCTTTTAAAATAGGTTACAGTTTTAAAATGTTATTTTTAAAATAAATATTTGCAAATTCTTCCTCCCCCCCCCCCCTTAGTTACTTTTCACCTTTCATGTTTCAGAGAAAACAATCTGCCTGAACGTTAGAAAGTGGCTTCTGTATGGTTTCCTTTTGGAATGCTGAATTGTAAATGTGGGGGGGGGGGGGTGCTGGGGGCAGTTCGGGAGGCAAACCTTGCAGATACAGATAAAAGAAAAGAGATCTCTTCGCCGAGGGCTGGTGGCCTTCTTCCCCTTAATTTAAACACAGTCTGTGAATACCACTGGTAAATTCTTAAATCGCATGCTGGCCACATTTAAAAAGATTTTTAAGGTAGCCACAGGACTGTAAGTTGGCAGAAAATAAAAACACACTTTGAAACAATTAGTGCTAACAAAGTACAGGATGGCAAATTGTTTTAAATTACAGTGTCCTTTTGTGGTACCCTAAATACATATTTTGTGTCTAATGACAATAAAATCTTTATTAAGTTGTATTTAATACAACAAAGGACAGCAGTGTCACACTTTTAAAAGTTCTTGGTAGGGGCATACGTGCCTTTCCGGCAGAAGTCTTAATTAATTTCTTGTTAGAAGAAAAACATTCAGCTGGCTCAAAAGATTTCATTATTGATGGCATACATTTAACTGAATTCTGGAGCTGCATCACATTCAGAAACAGGAATGAAATGATTTGCCATTTCAGAAGACAGTTCTTACAGGGAATGTGAACTCTCAGGCATCCTTGAAATAAAATTTTACAGCAGGGTAACTTTAGAACTTACCATTGGCCATCACTACTTTTTTCTCATTTTAGATATGTTATCATATTTCATTTCTGCCATGATAAGCTTTGGGGAACACTGGGGCTTTTCTGGATTGCTACCATTTCATTGCCTAAAAATCCAAAGCCTAAGAAACAGTCGTATTTCCTTTTTTAAGGAATAAGCTCTTTGTACTGTAAATTAATATGACTGCATGGTCGCCCTCCCCCTTCTTGAACTAAGAATTCTGCATCTGTTTGTTTTTCCCGGCATTATCGATAACCTTCCATTTTACTTCGTGCATCTACTGTTCTCATTAATATGTCACGCCCAAAGTAATACAAAAAAACTATTTACTTTGTTTCTACCACGCAGCAAACTAACTTAGCTCTCTCATAACTTCACCCACGGTCTGTTTATTTCCACGGCATTTAACAAAATTAAAATTTCGAGGATTATCTGATTCATGTTGGGAGCAAGGGAGTTTTCACAAGCATTGCTCTTAAAAAAATATTTTCGTTATCTTACTAATGACGATCACGACAGAGTAACACGTCCAAAAGCATTCCTTGAGTGAGCAGAGAACAGACTATCTTTTATACTCCACGAACAATCAGCTTCAGAATAATTAAATCAGAAAGAAGTATTTTTTAAACAGTTTGCCTAAAGTACCCTTAAAACAATCCAGGAAACACACCACTTGAGCAGGCTCAGCCCCAGACAGGCTATTTCTGGCCTGTTGCAAAATATGACCAGGAACTGTGGCAACATCTTGACTACAATTCCCAACGACTGTGAAAAACACAAGCCTGACCAACTTTAATCCGACGACGGATGAAAAAATGCGAGCCCGCTTCACCACTAAATAAATTCGGTAACGAGAAGAATTCAAAAGCGAACTTGTAAATAATTTACTCCATCCTAGGTTTTCAAATACAGGCTACACATCCCTCAACATGTTTACACTATTAGGCTCGCCACACTCTCATTTCTGACGTGAAATTAAAAATGAATAGCAGTGCCTCCGCTTAATTGTTAAATACAAGGGGTTTTACTCTATTAATTAAAATATGCTTTAATAAAAGGAGACGTTGCACATTTTGATAAGGACCCTACAAAGCGGAGAAGTATTTACATTGTTGCATTTTGGGGCGGCTGTGAAAGCCCAGTTTAAGCTATTCACGAGGCACAATAATAAAGCTTTAAAATTCCTCACTGGGATGCAATGTAGTTCTTTTGAAGGAAAGACTGTCTTTCTCATTCGGCAGAAATAAATCCATTCATTTGATCATGTAGTCATTGAGGCCAATACAAAACAAACCAAGTGTGAGAAATTCTATGTGATGAAGTAAACAAAACAAAAAAAAATCCATTTCCATGACAAAAAGATTCTTTGTCCTTAATCTACCCACCATATGCAAGCGTTTCTTTTTAGCATATCTGCTGCTCTAATCTCGGGTGACGGGGCTGCAGACGGGGCTCCCCACCTCCACGGCCACAAAAAGACCCGAACGAGGCCGCTCGTTTTCTTTAATTCATTAGTTCCCGCCGCGCCGGGCCGTTTTCCGCCTCCCGACGCGGACCCGCAGCCGTTTCGCCAAACTTTCCACCACCGCCCGATAAACTTTTAACTCCTTTTGTTTCCGTGCACACGGCCCGGGTCCCACGGTGCAAGGACGCGTCTCTGCGTCGGAGCCACTTGCACCGCGTTCACCAAGAGTTGGGCCGCCCTGGTCCCGCAGGAGCCGGGCTCCGCGCCCCTTGCGCGCCCTGGGGACCCCCGGATACCCCCGGCCGGCGCCCCCCGCTCTCCAGGCTCCGGCTCCCGCGGCTCGTGCCTGGTACCGGGCCGCCGCCAGGCCGCGGCGACAACGGGCGAGGCCGGGTCCCCCCGCGCGCAGGGACCACCCCCAGGCCGCGGCGGGGTCGCCCGGCTTCATTCCCGCGGCGGCCACGAGGAAGGCCGGGCGGCACCGGCTTCCCAGCCGCCTCGGGCCGGGCCCCGGGACCCCGCAGGCTCCGCGGTCCACGGCGCCCAAGGGGCCGCCGGCGGGGCCGGCCTGGGGGGCGGGCCGGGGGTCGGGGTCGGCGGCCCAGCTCCGTGCGCGCACCGCCCCGGGGCCGGGCTCCGAACAAAGCTGCCCGGGCAGCGGCCTCCCCGGCCCGCGTCCGGCGGGAGGTGAGCCCGGGACGCGTCGCCGCCGCCGCCGCCGCCGCCGCCGCGCTGGCCCGGGGGTCGCGCGGTCGCCGAGGTCGGGCCCGGCGTCCGTGCCCGCGGAGCCCCGGGGGCGGCGCGGGGTCTGCGGCGCGGGCCCCCTCCCGCCCCGGGCAGCTCCGGCCCCCCAGCCGGCCCGAGCCCCGCTGCGCCCGCGAGCCGCGCCCCAACAGCCGAGCCAAGTTTACTTGCCCGCAACTCCGCGCCGCGCGCTCCGGGGAGGACCCGCGTCCCCGCGGCCGGGCTGCCGGGGCCGAGCGCGGCGCACCGGCTCCGCGGCCAGCGGCGCCCCCGGCCCGCGGCGTCCCGTGCCCGGCCCCCCGCCGGCCCGACCCCCGCGGCCCCTCACCGTGCTCGGGAGCCCCGTCCGGCGGCGGCAGCTCCTCGTCCGACTTGAGGTGCTGGGGCTTGGCCTGCTTGCGCCGAGACATGCTGCTAGCGGCGCGCGGGCCCCGAGCGGGGCATCGGCGTCAGCGGGGCGGCCGGCGGGGACGGCGCGGGGCGCGGGGCGCGGGGCGCGGGCGGCGGCGGCTGCGCGGGCCGCGCATGGGGCTGAGCAATTAGGCTGGTGAATAATGCATGGCCATTAGCGGCGGGCCGCGCCGATTGGCCGGCCTCCAGCGGACTCGGCGGCCTATGCAAATGAGGCCGCGCTCGCAATTAGCGGCCGCGCGGGGCGAGGGGCGCCTGCGGGAGCCGGCGCGGCGGCGCTCACATCGCTGCCCCGGCGCGGCCGCTCCTCGGGGCGCGGGGCGCGGGGCGCGGCGGCCGCGCTGCCCGGGGCGCAGGCGGCAAACTTTGGCGGCGTCCGCGCGGCGCCGTCTCCGCCGGCGCGCCGGGCTCGCCCCTTTATAGAGCGTCTGCGCCGCCGCCCGCGCCCCGCGCGCGCCCCCCCGCCGCCCGGCCGCCCCTCCCGGAGCGAGCGGCCGCGGGCAGGGCTCCGGCCCGGCGCCTTTGTCTCGCCGGCCCGCTCGGGCGCCGCGCCGCCTGCGCTCCGGGCGCGCGGGGCCGGCCGGCCGGCTCGGCTCCTCGGCGGCGGGTCTCGCTGGGCGCGCCGGCCGCGCTCAGGCTCAGGTGCCCCCGTCTGCGGAGCGGCTCTCCTCCCCGGGCTCGCGTCCCCGCCGCGGGCTCCGCCGGCGCCCGGCCGGCTCGGAGGCTCGCGGCCGGAGCGGAGCGGAGCGCGCACGCCGGGGTGGCGGGACTTCGGCAAGACCAACTTTCCGGTTCGGAAGCGGCGCGGGCCGCGCGGCTCCTCCCCTCCCCTCCCCCCCCCCCCCCCCCCCCGGGCCCCTCCGCCTCGGAGCGCCCGCCCCGCCTGCCGGGCCTCCCCGCCGCCACCGGCTCCTGAAATGCGAGGGGAGGGAGGGGACGGCGGGGCCGCGGTGTCACCCTCCCCCCACACCCCCCCCTTCCCGACGGGGGCCGGGCCGGGGCGTCTGCGGAGAGGGCGGAGGGCACCAGGTGCCCCGAGCCGCGAGACTCAAAGTTCCGAGGCCACGGAAGTCCCGCGCGCGGCCCGCTGCGTTCCAGGACTTTCGGGGGTGACTTGCGGTGGGAGGTGGGCGCAGGTGACAGGGTCGCGCGCGTGGGGCCCGGGCCCGCACCCTAGGGCGGCCGGCGCGGCGCGCTCCCGCACACCCGCCCACCCTTCGCCCGCGCTCACACGCACGCGCCCTCGCGCCGCGCGCGCACCCCGCGTCCCCGCGCACACGCGCCCTCGCGCCCTCCCGTGAGCGCACTCGCGCGTGTCCTCCGTCCCCGAGCGGCCGCCTGGATGTGCCCCAGGCCCCGGCGCCGCCGCGCCCGCCTTGCCCCCGGCCCCAGTTTGTCTTTTTTCATTTCCTAAATTTCTGATTTTTGTCCTCACGAGTGGCCCTGTGTGGTGCGGAGCGTCGGCACAGATGGCCCCCCTGGGCCGTGCGCGGGGGGGCGGGAAGCGGCGACTCGCCAGCCCGGGGCGCCCGGAGGCCGCGGCTCCTCGCGTGGCCGGGGGTGGGGCTCTGCTTGGCTGCGGGAGCCCCCTCCCCTCCCCGGGACCGACCCCGACCCTGCGCTGCTCGCCCAGCTCTCCGCAGGCTTCTTTCCCGTTCTAGAATCTTCTCGCTTCCCAGCCTGCGTTCTCTCGCCCGACTCTAATTGTGTAAGTTTCACGAAGCAACAGCTTTGGGCTCCAGGAAAGCGCAGGGAAACCGTACGGAGGAAGGAGGCGCGGGTCGGAATCGGCTCCAAACGGCCCCCGCCGCCACAGTGGCCACCCCTTCCGACAACCCCAAAACCAAAACCAAAAATACCCCTTTAAGGTTGGTTTTGGTTTTTTTGCTTTTTAGTGGCGGGCATATTCATGTGGGCGATTTTGGTTTTGAAAAGAAAAAAAAGCAAATAAAAGATGTTTGAAGTCTAGGGCGCCCCCCCCCCCCGCTCTCACGGCCAAGCTGTGGGGGGAGGTGTCCTAGCCGCCACCCCGTGAACTTTGGCAAACGCTTCCAGCACTTTGGGTCGGTTCTCGCATCCGGCGCAGAGGCGCCCGGCAGTGAAGTTTGCCGCCTGCAGCCCGGGCTCCGGGCGAGCGGGGCCGGGACTCCGCGGCGGCAAAGGGGGGGGGGTGGGGGGCGTGTGTCGGCGGGGGCGGGGGGGCCGCTGTGGCGGATGGAAGTTTCTGGCAGATTCGCAGGACCGGCCAGAGTTGAGGGAAGTTGCAGAGCCGCCGCAGAAAGGTAGATTTCGGTGACGTCTTCCCAGAAGAGGAAAACGCACAACAGTCCTCGGTGGGTCGGACCCCCGGTTAAAGACGCACTGCTATTTGTGACCTGGCTAATTTTCTCTTTCTTTCCGGCTTTTTAAAAATCCACACTCTAAGCAGCAGCAGCTCTCGCAGGTTCCCGCCGCGCCCGAAGCCTTCGGAGGAAGCCGAGCCCGGCCGGCCCGCAGCCTCCTGGCCCCGCAGCTCGCTCTGCCTCCTGGGGCGGCTTTGCGCGCGCCGACCCCCACCTTTTTTGTCCGTCCCCCCCCCCCCCCCAGCCCCCCCCCCCCCCCACTGGCAGGATTTCCTCAGGTCTTCCTGGGACTTCCAAACGCAACTGCTTAATTTTGTCCACTTGTTCTGCATTTTCTACGAGGTGTGGTCCTGGAGAGGATCTTCCAGGTCCCTCCAGTGGAGGCACATCCGAGACCCGGCCCTTTATGTGTCCGAAGCTGCCCTCGCATCGCGGAGGCGTCGTGCTGGGCTTGGCGTGCGGAGCCGCGGCGCCGCGGTGGACGCGGGACCCGGAGCCCCGCCGCCCGCCTCGCCCGCCCCGGGTGCCCGCCCGGCGCGCAGGGCGCAGGGCGCAGGGGCCGGGCCAGCCCGCAGGCTGCACGCCGCCTCCGCGCGCCCTGCTCCGGGATTTCGTTGAGAAAACCGAGCAGTGGACGAAAGGGTTGGGGAGGGTGTGAAACGGGAACCTTCGCGAATTTCTCGCCGGGGATAAAACGGTGCAGATCTGTGGCTCACCCTTTTGAACACCGACTGGGGGAAACAGGATCAATGGGTTTTTTTAAAGGTCCAAAGCAAAAGGCGCATTACCTCACTTACCTGCTCTGCCTTCCTGGCTGCCTGCCCTCCACTGAGATCTTAAACTTTTCTTTAATGGTTTTTATTCAGTGCGGCAAGTTTTAATGGAAGCACATGCATCTTAAGCTTGAGTCACAACAGTAGATTTATTGCGAGGTGACAGCGTGTCAACAGCATATTTTCAGAGATGAGCGACAGGATTATCCGCCAGTCGCGCCTGGATTAAGGGCAACCACAGAAATGTGCGCCCGAGGTGCGGACACTGCTCCTGGGGCCGAACACACACGCTCACGGTCACATGACCGCTGCCCATTAAAATATTGCAATACCTAAGTACTCCTGCAAAAACAAAAGTTGCCTTTCTTCTCTGTAATTAAATCTAATTTGTTAATTGTCTTTCCTCTTGCAATGTTGTTTTCATCTTATGAGGCGACGTGTTATTTTGTCTTCTTAAATAATATTTACAAATGAATACTGTAGATTTTACATTAGTGGAACATATAATTAGGTGTTTGATTTAATTTGTCTCCTTTATTCAGATAGAAAGCCTATCTGCAAGGTGGATTTGACCAGGGGAGGCTGAAGAGTCGGTTCTGTTTTAACTTCCCAGCTTACCGAGGCTGCCTGGCTCTCCATCCACATAGCACGCATTTACCTGGGGGTCGTTGGGACTTTGTCGTGGGCTCATTTCCCCAGCCACTTCCTCCGGAAAAAGAATTCAAGTATCGGAGCTTTATTTTCTGTTTCCTTTCATTCTCTCCCCCACCCCCCAATCAAAGTTCTTGTCACTGGCCTTCACTGGCTTCTCTGCTTCCTCCCCTACCCCCAACTTTTGTTTTAGATCTCTGCCATTAAATTCAGCATGATTTTGTGTCTTTAATGCTGTGACAAGTGACCGCTAATTGGTTCTCACTTGAGCAAAGATATTACCATACTAATATTATTATTGGTAAGAAGAGGTAATTGATAACACCACCTGCCACTCCCGGGCAGTCGCGATGATAAATGTTTCCATCAACAGGAAATCTGTGCTTGGTGCGCCACAGCCCAACGCAAACAGCAGTCAAGGGCCAATTATAAAGGTGTTGCCTTTCTGTTACATGGTGGGGGCGCTAGGAAACATGTAGCCCCAAATTATGTTTATGGCTTTTTGAAAATGCTTTTTCCAAGCTTCCTGTTCACCCACTTGAAGATCACTTTCCCCTTCAAAAAAACTGTTTCCTTTAATGCACCAGTACACGACCGCCTGCCTTGCCCCGCTTCCACTCATCTTCTGCCGCCCTCGTGGCTGGCAAAGCTATCGAGGTAAATACGCCGAAGTCTGCAATAGATGGGAGCCAAGAGCATCCTGTGTAAATGCATCCAGGCCTGTGTGCTCCGCGGCACCTGTGTGTTCACCACAGGACGGCTTAGTACCCCGCCAGTAGGCATCCCAGGCAAACATTTCGCGGCTTTTTATGTCACGCGAGGAAGTGTGGCACACGGCCATCCGTCTTCACACTTAGGGATGCGAAGTTGGACTGTGTCTCCTGCTGCAGGCGGCCCCAGGAGGGGCACTTGGGCCCCTGTGCTGACGTAAGTAATGCTGGCCCGCTCCGACTTTCGCTCCTCGCTTATAGGGAAGCTCAAACGATTATTATTAGCTTGCATTATTAGATGCAGGCCTCAAAAGGCGAAATCAGCTATTGATAATTGCAAGAAGTATACAGCAGCTACTGTATCGATCGGCTTGTGCCTATTCCCCTGGTACGGGAGAGATAAGAAGACTCACTCTTTAGTGCAATATAATTTCTTTTGACCTATCTGCTTGCTACAGACTTATGATGAATAGCCAGAGTGGTTAAAGTCCTTTATCACGAAAGTTACCCCTTGATATAATATTGATTCTTTATAACTAGCTCCAAACACAAAAATCAAACTGTCCACTTGACCATCATCATCATCAATATCATCACAAAGCCTCTGGAATAAAGATCAGCACGAGCCTGAAAACCCTTTCTATAATCTTACCAGCTAATCTTTATTTGCTGATGATGAAAAGAGAAGGGGGGGCAGGAGGGAGAGGGAGCGGAATGTCATCTGGACGAACACCGTATTCATGTGTGTACACACGTTAGGCCGATACGCGGCGGCCGCTCCCCTCGGCACCCGCGGCGCTCGGCCTCCCTACCCACCCGGGACCGGAGCGCGGGGGGCCAGGGGCTCGGGCGCAGGCCGAAGGCGCCCCACGACAGCTGCGTGACGGAGGAGACCTGCGGCCCCTTCTTTTCAAACCAATGTCGCCCGGCCTTAGCGCGCGGGAGCGCGGGGAGTGGGGCGCACGCCGGGTGGGCTCGCCGGCGTGGAGGGGCCGCGCCTGGAGGCGCACATCAAAGGCCGCCGCGCAATTGGTGTGCATTTCCCCCAATTAACGGCATTTCCTGCCCCCTCCCCCTCCCGCCCCGCCCCCCGCGCCGGCCGGGCAGCCCTGGCGCGGGGACCAGCCTTCCCCCAGGCGCGCGCGTCCCCGCCGGCGCCTCCGGACGCCCAGGCCCCTTCCAGATCCAGCTTCGGGCGGGGGCGCAAGCAGGACCCCAGCTTCTGAGTTCCGGAACCTCTTCGGCCGGGCGTCCGCACCTACAGGCTTCGGTTCTGGTGTGGACTGGCGGCTGTCTCCGGAGACCCCCCTTCCCTCGACTTCCCCGCCCCAAACTGCCCCCCGCCCCCCGCATTTCTGTCGCCCTCGGGGCCCAGGCAGGCGGGGGGTAAAAAGGACGTGGCCGCAGCGCGGGGCCTCCCCTCCCCGACCTCTGCGGTTTCCTAATTAGCGCCGCAGGGGCTGGGGGCACACGGCTCCCCCTGTTGCCCGGATTCCACTCCGTAGGACAAAGCCGCTCTGGGGCCCCTCCCTGGCCGGCCAGCCCCAGGGAGGTCCCGGGGCGCTGCGCGGCGGGGGTGGGGGGGTAGGGGGGGTCCCTGGGGGCGGCGCCGGCGGGGCCAGGCCCGGCCAGGTGGGGCGGGTCGCCGGCGGCTTCAGGCTCACTCCCCGCTGCTCCCACCGACCTCTTCCTGAGGCCCAGGCTCAGGGGCACCTCCCACCCGCACCCCTTTGGCGCTTGGTCGCAGCCTGGGGGTGTCTTGGACGAAACCCCAAGAGTGATTTCGTGACCTGGCACAGCCTGGCAGTCAGGGCTACCGGAGAGGTGTGCGGGCCTGGGCCGGGGAGGGGGCGGGGCGGTGTCAGAGTGGCCCCAAGCGTGGCCCCAAGCAGTCGTCTGCTAGGTGGGGGCCGCGGGGCGCAGGCAGGACTGCCCTGGGCCTCCCCCTGCCCCCCCCCGCCCCCACCCTGCGCATCCAGCGCACTGTCAGCGCGGGAGGCACCCCCGCCCATTTCCCAGGCCGCAGAGCGCACGCTCTTCCTAACACGTTCAAAGAAGTTTCAGAAAAGCGGGCACAACTTTGATGTGACCGTTCCCATCCGTCTTGGCTTTCTCATTATCACGAATGTCATTTGCTTTGGCTCCGAGCTCTGCAAAAGCGCAGAGCTGAAGTTCTGCAGAAGGCCAGGCCTGTGGGCCAGGCCCTCACCCAGAGTCCTTGAACCGGCGCCGGGGACAAAGGCAGTCAGGTGCTGGGGGCCCCGCTCCTGCTCAAGTGGGGGGGTGTCTTCACCGTGAACTAACGCACTGGGCTCTTAGCAGAACAGATCTTTCCGCCTGTCCTGGCCGGTCAGGACCCAGGAGAGGAGGAACGAATATCATACAGATTAGAGTCCATTCACATTCTCCAGGGGAAAAAAATAAAAACAGGAAAAAGTAGAACATCAGGACGGCAGAAAGAACAGTCTATGCAATATGACTTGATTAGCTAAATAAAAAAGCAGGTCTGCCCGACACGGGGGCCACCTCCCAGCTGGCCTCGAGGCAGGGCGCTGAGGGGAGGTGTCTATCCCTGGGTGACATCCTGTTCAGGGAAAGACGACTCTTTCTGGATTCCAGAGCTCACACGTGCCCGAGGCCGCGGATCTGCACCAGGAAGCCAGGCTGCCTCTTCTCTCCGCCGGTAACCAGGGCTGAGCCATGGGGCTTGATAATGCATTCTGTGCTCTGAGCTGAATACGTCTGATTCATGCAGACTTCTCTGTTTGGAATCAGATTGAAGGAGGGCGTGCAGGGCTTCTGCATGAAAGGGGGTGGTCCCTGCCCTTCAGTGATGGGGACCCACCATCCCTCAAAGACACGGATCTTCTTGGAATTCGAAAGTTAAAAAAAAAAAAAAAAGAATCCTTTGTAACAATTTTGAGCACTGGCTGGAAAGTGATTTGCCTGAAGTCTGGAAATGCTTGCTTCTACACATGCACCCTCTGCTCTAAGGGACCCTATTGAACCAGATTTCTTAGGATTCACCTTGGAAGGGGTCTTCATTTGCTTTACAAAGGGTTCCACTGTGCGGGAGTTTGGGCTGCAGACTTCCCTGAAGAAGGCAGAGCGGTAGGAAGGTAGTGAGTCAGCCGGCCCCTCCAGCAGCACACGGTTCACAAAGCCAGGTGCCCTGTGTCACTGGCTCTTCTGAGCCCTGGGCGATGCCAGTGCTGTGGGTGTGTTTCCTCACTCGGCTCAGCTCACAGGAGGGACGGCTCTGCTCTTCCACAGGGAGCTCCGTCCGGCCTGTTGGACAGCAGAGGCCCTGGGCCTCGTCCCAGCACAGCCAAGGACGCACATGCTCGGAGGCCGACAGAGAAAACGTTTGGCTGGAAGAGTCGCCCGGGTGGGTGAGAAACACAAACACCAATGAAGGTGTTAGTGGCAAAGAGGGCATGTTTACCTACGTGTCGGAACCGCTTCCGTAGCCACTAGATTCCCGGAGGATCCCGGGCTCTGGAAGTCAAGAGGAGAGGGCGCGTGGTCCTGAAACCAGAGAAGGTGTGCCGGGGTGCAGGCCCAGAGGCCGGGGGTCTCCAGGGAGCGAGGGCAGAGCGAGAAGGGAAGGTGGCTGGCGTCCGGGGCTCGGGGCAGTGGGCTCGCTCGGATGCCCGAAGAGAGAGCTGAGATTTGGAAGGAGCCTGTGATGTGTGACGGCCTCCCGTGCCACCGCGGAGGAGAGGTTGGAGCCAGAGGCTGGGTCTCCCCCGTGGACTCGCTCCCCCCGCACGTCTCTGGCTGAGCGCCCCCCCCCCCCCCCGCCCTCAGGTGCCCGCAGTGGTTGGGAAACAGCTGGCTCCGATGGGTAAACAGAACTGCTGTGGCGGCTGCTACTTGTTATGGTGAATCTGAGAACGAGAAAATCACGCTTGCTCACGTTCGAGGCTCAGCTACGATCCCGTTTTCTCCAATTGGCTCTCCCCTGTGGATCCCAAAGATTCTGGTCCTTTCCGCATAATTCAGCTCTGGTTAGATTTCATTTCATTCTTAAATTCGTTTCGCAGCCAGCTTTGGTGCTCCTGCGGCAGAAGGCCCTGCCGTGTCCAGGCCTTCGGGCCACGGTGGGCGCGCCCACGTGCCACCAGCGCTGTGGGCTCGAGAGCGGCCGCGGGGAGGGTTTCTCTGAGATGCGTGAACGCATCCACGTGCCCGCTGGTGAAAGTGCTCAGCCTGCCGCCCAGGAGGCTTCCTGAGCTGATTCCAGGGGACCCGCGTCTCTGGACCTCCCTCCCAGGGCCTTTGCTGAACACCCACGAGGCCAGCGTCCTGACAGGATCCCTTCAATTCCCTTGGATTCTCCAGCTGCTCTGCTTACTGACCCATTTTACAGATGCACTGATGTAGATTCGGGGATATTAAGGACATGCCCAAGGTCACTTGGTGTTTGTCTTGGAGACTGCACGCACTTTGTCGTGTCTGGAGACTCAGCACCGAGCGCTGCCGTGCTTGTTACTGTGCACGTTCCCATTGCTGCTGACGCGTGCGCTGCCTCTGTAGGCGCGGGACCGCCTCCTCGGGAGCTCCAGGCGGGTGCATCTGGCCTCGCCCCTCCTGTCCTGGTTGCTGTTGCTTGGTTGGATTTTGGGGGCAAATCACATTTTCTTGTGCAGATGGATTTGCCAGACGCCCTCAGCTCTGCCTCTCCCACCCTGGCCCTCTTCCCACTGAAGCCTCTCTCTCTGTTGCCCCTGCTCCCCTTCCCCTCTTTGAACATCTAACTCATCTGAAATAATCCTACTTTCTTTTTTATTTTTTAAATGTTTTATTTATTTCTGAGAGACAGAGAGAAAGAGAGACAGAGACAGCGTGAGCAGGGGAGGGTCAGAGAGAGAGGGAGACACAGAATCCGAAACAGGCTCCAGACTCCGAGCTGGCAGTCAGCACAGAGCCCGATGCGGGGCTCGAACCCACGAACCGTGAGATCGTGACCTGAGCCGAAGTCGGACACTTAACCGACTGAGACCCCCAGGCGTCCCATCTACTTCCATTTCCTTGACCATTTTCAGATCCAATGTGACATTTTTCTTTGAGGAAGTGTTTCCAGATTATATGTACTTTATTCTCTGCTTCCTCTTTTTTATTTTTATTATTTTTGTAGCAGTCATGGAGGCTACACGGTTTGTGCACGTGTGTCCTGCACGAGATCATGTACTGTTCGAACCATACTCGGTTCTGTGCATCATGTCCTCAGGCCCTCAGAGGGCCCAGTGTTATGTGGCGGTGCCTGAGGCCACCACAACTCTGGTACCCTGTCCGGGGCCACACCGATGGAGCTCTGTGGGTGGTGGGGTGGCTGTGGGCGAAGGAGTGCCTGTGGCCGCAAGCTCAGCCCCCGCTGTGAGTCCACACTGGCCACACCCCAACCTCTCCAAAGACTCAGCTCTTTCCATAGTCTCTGAACCTTGGCGGGATTGTGTTTCGAGAAAATTGCCTCCACTTATTTAAAAGCTCTTACCTGGTCATTAGAACCTTCTATTTCTTGTGCTAAATCAGAAGAGATAAAAATTTCAAAGTACAGGATAGCACAGAAACGTGTGTGGAGGTGGGGACACCTGGAAACTGAGGCACAGCCTGGGCCTGGTCCGAGTGCTCAGCTGCCTGGCGGCAGTGGGGGGGGGGCTGGGGGGAGCGCGTGCAGTCCAGGGACCCGCCCCCAGGCCCTGTGCTGACCCAACTCCATCAGAGGACCCACTGCCCGCGAGGGTGCGGCCTGGGGACCGTCTGGGGCCAGAACACGGGTTTGGTGAGTTTGCTGCAGGGACTTTCTGCAAACATGGAAATGGCCACCCAGGCTGTCGCGCATGTTTAGGTTCTGAAGCGTCAAGTGGGCAGTAGCAGAAGATGGCGTTTTGCTCTACAGAAGGTCACCGAATTTCACGACGTTGACGCGAGTGTGGCGCTGGCGCACGCCTGTTTTCCTCTAACGCCTGCCGACAACCCTTTCACTCAGACTAAAGCAAAATGGCAGCACTCATGTCGACCTTTTGTTTTTCTGTCAGAGAAACAAATAGAGAGCGGTTTTCCTCGGGCGACGTGGATACACATCAGCCTTGTGATTGTCAGCGTGGACCTGAATATCACACGGTTGTGGTCTTTTCGCCACACGGTGACCACAACCAGTGGATTAGTCAACGCTTTGCGTCTGGTTTTAGAGGGAGGATGAAAACTGTCGGACGAAGATGGCCAGCGGCCGCAGACACGGGCCCAGGCCCCTGCCCGGCGCCTCCTTTGCGCGTCTTCACGTTCTGTTGGTCCGGAGCCGTGCACGATTTTATGCGACACGCTCTGCTTATGTACTTTTGGGAAGCGCTGGCTTCTACTTCTACAGCTGCAGGCGCATTAGAAACATCGTGCTGTACGCGCGCGGCCAACGGCCGGACGACTCCTACACAGTCACACGACCGCGGGTTTGGCTACAAGTGCGATCTGTGGCTTTATTGCACTCGCAGGGGACGAGTAAGGTGGAGGGACACTTCAGGACCACGTTTGCTAAACCTGAGGATGACTTCATCCGTGAAGAAAGCTTCCACGACACATGAATGTACTGAAGGCACCATTAAAAATGGAGGGTGGATGAAACTTACAATACAGTCTAAATGTGCTAAGTGACAGTTCTGAGGACCAGAACGTGGCAGTCAGCTCACTGCCGAAACCCTCGTGATCAGGGGTGCTGTGTGGCTCAGAACGCGGGGTTCTGGACGCGCTGAGAGGAGGGATTCACGGTCAGAGAAATCTGGGAAATGCTGCCTGGTACTTACCCTCCTGGACTTTCCACATGAGTATTCGCAGTTTAAAGGCCCTGATATGTCCTCTAGTTCAAGAAACCTCTTTTGAGTATAATTCAGCACTTCCAGAGATGTCTGACAGTAGAAATCTTTGTCAGGCAAGTTGCATTTTTTTTTCCTGATAACCTTGTCCGGTGGAACGTCCTGAAGAAACTCTGGGGTGAAGGCGTCTCTGTCGTCACGGAAGAGCCCCTTGAATATATCTGCAGGGACTCTCTCCTGGGCCCTTGACAGGCCCTCAGCGCTGGGCTCTCCCCTCGTGGCGGACCCTCCTGGGTGCCCATGCCCGCTGGGCGAGGCGGCACCCAGGGCTGAAGGTTCTGGCTGCAGGGGGCAGTGTAAGGGGCCGCACGTGGGCAAGAACAGGTGGGAACCACCCACGTGGGGTGAGTGAGGGAGGGCCGACACGCGTGTTGGGGACCCTGGGCCGGCAGGGTGGCCCTGGGTGGGTAAGACAGGCCCCGAGAGCTGGCCCCCTGGGACCGTGAGTGTGGAGGGCAAGGGGAGAAGGGAGGTGGCCTGGGGCAGGGGCGGAGCTGACGGAGGCTGAGAGGGCGACACTTGCCCAGGACTAGGACCTGGGCCAGGGCCCGGTCGAGGCTCTGGGAGCAGCGGCGGAGGGGGCTGCCCTGTCCCCAGCGGCCCTGCGAGCAGGCAGGACACCCCTGCATCGAGACCCGGAGGCCCTGGCCTGGCCGGCCGGCCGCACACCTGCCGTTGAGGTAAAGACACTCCCGTCACAACAGTGGCAAGTGGGATGTGGCCGGGGAAGGGAGGGCTCCAATGACGAGGATGCTGGGAAACATCTTGTTTTGAAATGAATTAATTCTATAATCAAGAGATATTTAGGGGCGCCTGGGGGCGGCTCGGGCGGTTAAGCATCCGACTTCGTCTCAGGTCATGGCCCTGAGGTTCGTGAGTTTGAGCCCCACATCAGGCTCTGTGCCCACAGCTCGGAGCCTGGAGGTGCTTCTGATTCCGTCTGCCTCTCTCTGCCCCTCCCCCACACTCACGCTCTGTCTCTCTCTCAAAAAAATAAACATTTACAAAAAAAGAGAAATGTTAGGAGGTCTAATACAAAGGGATTGGTGACCGGTTGTGTATTTGAGTATTTGCTGATGACAGCTTTGTTTTTGTTTTTGTTTTTTCTAGTGAAGGAAAAGCTGTAGTTGAGAAGTTGCTAAGTAGTTCATGCGGCGGAGGCCGCGGTCCTGGGCAGGCGGGGGAGGCGTGGGCCGTGGCCCCACTGCTGACTCGGGTCAGGAGGAGAGGTGCTCACCAGCACCGGCCCGGGGTGTGAGCCGGGCGTCCGGGGTGGGACACAGGGGTCTGGGACGTCGGCTCGGGACAGAAGGAGGGTTACCCCCGAGCCTCGGGCAGGGAGTCACCGGGACGCGCCGGCCGGAGGGTTGACCCCGGGATCTGCGAGCTGTGAGCTCGCCCAGCAGCATCTGGGGCGAGGAGGTGAGCGTGGCCCGTGGCGGGTGGACGGAGGGGGACGGGCCGGCCCGGCCAGCCTGCCGCCCCCTCGCGGTCTGGCCATGACCCGCACGCTCCGTGGCGAGGGCCCAGGCTGCGTGATCAGGGCTGGCTGTGTCCTCTGTTATGCCAGGCTTAGTCCGGGGCAGAGTTCTTGCACACGAACATGATTTTGGCTCCAGAGTTAGATGCGTGAGATGCCCGTTCGCCCCTGTATTGTAGGTCATTTGAGGAATTCTCCACATGGTAGTTCTTTCTCCAGTCTCAGAATGTATGGGTGCTTTTGAGAATAAAAATAACCAACACCTTGTTTTTACAGACGATTTGGAAGCTTTTGTACCTGATGGAACAGTGACGGGAAGCACAGGGCCGGTGCCCACGGTACGTCACTGGCAGTGTGTGCATTTACAGCTTAAGTCCGAGCGTGAATTATTTAGAATATTTTCGTTATGATGTGTCACAGATTTTTGAAGTTATTGAAAATTATGATGCTTATAGGAGGTGTGAGCCATTTGAAAGGTTAGTTTCAAGGAAGTGACGTAAAGCAATCACGGAGACTAAGAACAGCCAGGCCCTCTGAACGGAGAAGCTCTTGGGTCCCGCCTCCTGTGTGTGCTCAGAGCCTCGGCCGGCGTCCAGGCGTCACAGACGAGTCAGCGCCCACCGTCCCCAGGACATTAAGGAAGAGCTCGCTGGGGTGGGGGTGGCTGTGCCTCGGACGGAAACCATTTGGGGAATGACTGAGTCACAATGACAGATACGACGGGCCACCATCCAGGGAACACAAAGGTTGTGTGTGCACACGTGTGTGTGTGTGCACGCCTGCTGGGCACCATGGAGGGCAAGATCTGTGAAACCAAAGATGAAGAGTCAAGTAAGATAAACATCCTCAAAGTTATAAAGCAGCTGAAAGGGAAAACTTGATTTAATTTACAGAACTTATTCTACACATTTCAGAAACACATCTATGAAATGAAGTGTCTCCAGATTGTCTTTCACTCCCCCCAGATCAAATATTTGGGGACAAAAGAGAAAGTACACCCCCAACATCGTCCGAGAGAGAGGTCGCCGCCCTCCAAATACTACACTTAGGTTACTTGCTGTTCGTACGATTTTTAACATCTCAGTTTGGGGAGGACGCAAAAGAAAATGGAGGGTTTAAATGTTTGCCTCTGCCCATGAGACTCCCTTTTATGTCTCTGGAAGAGACACCCCTGAGTCAGAGGCCCGAGTCTTACGTCCAGACTCTGTCCGCCAGGGAGGCGGCACCAGCGATCAGCCATGACCTCGGCCTTGGCCGCATGAGTCCTGGTCGCTCCCACGTGTCTAAGATGAGGGTCTTTGTAATCGTCTCTCACTGACCGTGGCTTCTACACGTGGTCGGCCTGGAGAGAAAACAGGAGCCATCTGGGGAGATCACACGTTGTCGGTGTGGTCGCTTCCGCTGCGTGGGGACGCCGTTGGGATGGCTCTGTTGTTGGTGCGCGTGGGCGCGTGGGTCAAGGCCTGGCTAACGTCCTGACGCTCCCGCCTCCAGCACCACTGCCCGGGAAGGTGTGCTTGCCACGTGCGCCACCGAGAGTTGGAGCAGCCTTGGCCGGCCTGGTGGCGGTGCGCTCGCGCCAGGCTTTGCTCGGCCAGTGTGGCCACTCGTGCGCAAAGGTGCTGCTTTTCCCGGAGGTGACGTGTGCGGTCTTTTCGGCCTATTTAATTCTCAGCCTTGTCTACACGCTTCTCTGTATCTCGGTATTAAACGTAACGTGTACTCACTGGCTTGTAAGAGGCCCTTTCTCCCCTCAGCTCCGTGGTGGTGCAGTTGACACCGTTGTGTAGACGTGTGCGTTGTGCTGGTGTGACACGTGTGAGCCTGTGCGTGCCAGATGATCGCCACAACCAGGTGGAGTGCAGGTCCGTCGCCCCAGTCGGTCCCCACGTGAGTGTCTGTGGCAGAGCGTGACGGTCCTGTGTCCACGTCGCCGTGCTCCACAGGAGGCCCCGGGAGATTGAAGAATAAGGTTCGTGCTGTGTAAACGTCTTCCGAGCTGGTGTGTCCTTAGTTTAATACACAACATGTTCATTTAACATTGTGAACAAAAGTGTTTTACATCGTAGGGTGTGACTTCTGCAGCATTTATTAAAGAGCAGGTAGGAAACCGTCAACCATTACAGAGGACGGACACACTGAAGCGGCAGCCCCACGGCGCCTGCGGCATTGCGGGAGCGAAGCCGGCGTGGTCACATGTGTAAGAGCACACCCAACAGCAGCATGAATCCTCGTCTGGGCACCGGATGGGACGGGCGAGCAGGAGGGAGTGGGAGAAACACAAAAAATAAGAATGAGCGAAAGTAATGTGACAAGGCAGTAAAATTAGACGCCTTCAATCAGCAACTTTCCACATCGTTTTTTAGTTGGTCTAACCACATTTTATTTTTATGATGCTGATATATATTTTTTCATTATGTTTTTTAATTTAATGTTTTAATGTTTATTTATTTTTGAGAGTGTGAGCAGGGGAGGGGCAGACAGAGAGGAGACCCAGGATCTGAAGCAGCTCCGGGCTCTGAGCTGTCAGCACAGAGCCCGATGTGGGGCCCAAACCCATGAACCTCGAGATCATGACCTGAGCTGAAGCTGGATGCTTAACTGACTGAGCCACCCAGGTGCCCCTGATTATACATTTTTAAAAATTAGGCCAATTTGGAATGTTCTTATGAAAAGCTGACTTCATATACTGAAGTTTCTGCAGAGTATAGACCCTCATACCTCACTTTTTGGTCCATTTCTTTAGTCTTTGAACTTTTGAAAGGCAACTAATGAATCCTTTACGTGATGGAAGTTGCTAGATGAGGCAGACAGATAAATTGCTAAGTGACTTCTCCCTGATACTCCCTTCCCAGCCCCGCACCTGCCTGCAGCACCTGCCCGCAGCACCTGCACGCAGCACCTGCCCACAACACCTGCCCTGCACCTGCACACAGCACCTGCATGCAACACCTGCACACAGCACCTGCCCTGCACCTGCCCGCAGCACCTGCCCGCAGCACCTGCCCCGCACCTGCCCTGCACCTGCCTGCAGCACCTGCCCCGCACCTGCCTTGCACCTGCCCGCAGCACCTGCACACAACACCTGCCCTGCACCTGCCTGCAGCACCTGCCTGCAGCACCTGCCCTGCACCTGCCCTGAACCTGCACGCAGCACCTGTCCACACCTGCCCTGCACCTGCCCGCAGCACCTGTCCTCAGCACCTGCATGCAGCACCTGCCCCGCACCTGCCCCGCACTTGCACCTGCCCCGCACCTGCCCTGCACCTGCCCACAGCACCTGTCCTCAGCACCTGCATGCAGCACCTGCCCTGCACCTGCCCCGCACTTGCACCTGCCCCGCACCTGCCACTCACCTGCCCGCAGCACCACCTGAAGCACCACACGCAGCCCCACACGTGGTGTTGTCAGAGACCACAGGCCACGCGCGTGAGGTTGAAGTAAAAGGCAACTCTCTTTATGATTGAGGCACACGTCGTGTATTTATTTGAAAAGTAAAAAAACACAATTTATTTTGCTTGAATTTTCTGCTTTATTAACTTTTTGTGTTCTTTCAGTTTGCGTTTACGGACGATTTCTTTTGTATCAGATTGTGGCTGAAAACGTCAATATAGGAGGAACAATGTAAAATGCATGTAACAAGAGTTAGGTAACATATAAGTGACTCTGAGGTGCTCTCTGCATTCTCGTGTTTAATTAAGAACTGAGCCATCAAAAAATGTGGTGTATTTGAGTAATTGTTGGGAAAATAACTAATTGCTACGCCCTTGCCGGGCACTTTCGGCGCCTCACCGTACACCGTCGCCTGGTAATTGTGCTAACGGTACGTGTGCGGTGTGCTGGCACACACGCTTCTAAGCCTCGTTTCTCGCCGGGAACTGTCATTATAATTCATACTGGGAGGAGTTGGGATTGTTTTCCTCATGGTCACGTGATGCTTGATTCATACAAAGTCTTTATAACCGCGACCGTACCAGCTCCTCAGACCCCATGTGAAACGTACGCGGCACATCGTGTCCTACCAACGCAGAGATAGTTTAGTTGCCGTTATTTTGTCACAATGCAGCAATTTCACAGAGAATTAAAGCAATATCGTGTTGTGATTTAAGAACACTCCACCAAACCTTAAGCGCGTTTGTGCAAAAAATCAGCCGGAGCCACTCCTTCCGTGTGTGGATCACTCACAGCCTCTGGTCTGCCTCCTGTTCTCGTGGCTCCACAGGCCTTGCCGGGAATCACGCTAACCGTCCGCGAGCGGGCACCAGGGCCCGGGGTCCCCGCGGACACGCACCTGCTTTCCAGCGAAGGCCTCGGGACCCTAGTAGCGGGATGCGTGTTAGGTGGGGCTACTGACGCCACCGGAGATCTCTTCCCGCGGGATGGTCCGGGCAGTCATGCGAAGCGTCTGCGTTTTCTATCCTAAATCCCGTCCTCGCGTTGAAGGGTCCCCGGCCGGGTTTCCTCCTCGCATCCCTCGCAGCGCACTGTCTGGAGAGGAAACCTCACCACGGTCCCAAGAGAAAGCACGGGGGGCTTCGCTTCCCGTGAGTGCGTCCTGAGTCACATTTAAACACAATTAGGTTTTCAGTGTTTGCCACCCTTGGGGTGGCCCTGGGCTCCTGGCCCCCAGGAGGGTGGCCCTGGCCACGCCGTTACCGCCTCGGGAGGGCCACACGATTAAGGAACAAACCTTCATCTATTATGTGAGAAAAGTAAATGACAGCTACACTGATTTGAATACAAATTATGGATTTATGTACAGCTAATTGCACAAAACCGGTTTTATTCTATATTCTATGACTTTCTTGAGAGCTCAAAGGCACATTTATTCTTGGTTGCTGTGAACTTGTCGGAGAGAAAATATATTCTCTTTGGCATTACCAGAAAAGGTGGCCATATGTGTTGCCACATCTGACACCAGATGTTACTTAATGAGCACAGACTGTGGTCACCCTTTACCTGCTTTCCCGACACCAGTCTGGCTGAGTGGACACTGCAACAGTTAAGAAATGGAAATATATCAGGGCCGCCTGGGCGAATCAGTAGGTTCAGCGTCCGACTCTTGACTTCAGCTCAGGTCACGATCTCGTGTGCATGGGTTCGAGCCCCGCATCGGGCTCTGTGCTGACAGTGTGGAGCCTGCCTGGGACTCTCTCCCTCTCTCTTCGCCCCTCCCTCTCAAAATATATAAAGTAAACTTTTAAAGAAAGAAGTGGAAAGGTATCAGATGATGGGACTCCAGGACCCAGGGTCCCTCAGGATCTGCATTTGCCTGGGTCACAGCCGGTGCTGTTTATCCGGCCCCTTTCAGTCCCCTCCCCCACCGTCAGTTTGGGGTGGGGGCAGTGTCAGGTGCTAAGTCCGCTCTGTGAGCCCCGGCCCCCACCCCAGAGGATTAACTTGATTCTCCACCAGCAGTTTTGTTTAAACTTCTCCCTTGGGTGCTGCGGGGCTGGGTCCTCTGGAGAGAAGCGAGCCTGGGCTTGGGGCTGAGTCTCCACCACTGCTCCAGGCTCCAAGGGCAGCCCAAGCCTGGATTTGGGGCTGGGCTTCCACTCAAGGGGTGCGGAACTGCTCTGACTTACTGTGCGGAACCAGTAAACACAGAGGCGCCGTGGCCTGCGTGAACGTGGCCCCTGCCATGCGCACGTGGCTGAAGGAGCAGCAGCAAACGCATCTCTCCTGAATGGTCGCGGGGCCGACCTCTCGCCCGTGGTAGAGGTGTCTGGGGTCCGATGGGTCACTGCCCAGGCCCTGGGCAGTCCCTGTGGGCAGTCCCCGTGGCGGCTCATTACTTCCTGACGAGCCACTTTTATCAGCGCGAGTCCGTCCCATCACACGCGGCGGGCACCGAAGTGCAGCCGATGTCTTGTGAGCTGGACTGGGTACCGAGTCCGGTGGGGACCTGATTCCGGGCTTGCTCCGGGAGGTTTGCAAGAACTTGGAGTGAGGTCTGTACGCGCCCCCCTTGGGGAGGTCCTTCCCGACACCCACAGACGCGCCGGCTCCCCAAGGGTGAGACCTCTCTGTGCAGACGGGGCGCCGTCACTCTGGGCCGGAGCCCGTTCCCCGGACTGCTGGCCACGTGTCTGTGTGCTGACCTCCCACGCTCTGTCAGGCACACCGGGAGCCCCTGGACTTGGAGGAAAGCGGCATCTGGTCTGGAGAACGGGACCATCCTGAGGAAGGAGCAGGAGGGAGCGCGCTCTGTGCACGGAACCTCAGGGTCCTCACCTGGTCCCAAGCCACTTCCCCCGAACTCCGTTTACGTCCGGGGGGTCAGCTGAGCTTGCCCACGGGTCCGTGTTGCCTCCTCCGCGGGGCAGGCGCCCTGCTCAGGCCTGGAGCCCGCCTCAGGCGTCCGGGCCGAGCGAGGGCTTGAAAACCCAGCACGAACCTGCGCCGCTTCCTACGGAGGCCAGGGGCATGCTGGGAGCACCTCCCTCCACGCGGGCAGCGGGGGCGTCCAGTGTTACTGCCGAGGGACAAGGACAAAGCCACAGAGGTGTGCAGTCGCACAGGCGCCGGGGTCCTCACGAAGGCCAAACGGTCCCAGCGTGTCTTATGGTAAGAGTCCGAGTGGCTGCTCCTTGAGGCCACCGCGAGGGGACCCAGGCAGCAGCTTGAGCCACAGCGTGTCGCCAGGAAGCTGGGGACCGTGGGGGGGGGGGCTCCGGATTTACCAAGTCAAGGTGCACCCAAGCAGGGGAGCTCCATCTGCCACGCACACCTGTCTTACCCCGTCTCCATCTTTATGTTCGAGAGCTGATTCCTTGGAGGCAAGATGTCCTCCTGACCCAGGAAGCACACAGGCCCAGGTCTTGGGCGTCACCAGCTGGGACGGCCCCCAGCTCGTCCCTCGACGGGCACACTGCACACGCCTTACACGTCTACTTCTTCCCAGCTTCTCTGGGAGTTTCAGTCACTACTTCGGGCACGTGGGCTGCGCCGTGGCTGGTCGGGTGCCGCGGGGACTGAAACTCACGCCTGCGAGTCGGGAAGGGAGGCGGGGGTGGTGACGGGGGCACACGGTCCTGTGACACCAGCTCCTGCCACCGCGATGGCGGGTGCCGATCCCCTCCCGCAGGCAGCGTGTCTCGGGAAGGGCCCCGGGGACGCCCACCCCACCGACCCCGGACACGGAGCGGCCGACCCTCTGCTGCGTGGAACCCCCAGCACCAGCCTCAGGAGGAAGTCCCTGGAAACGCTTATGTTTTTTTAAAAACGTATTTTCATTTCAAACTTTGTCTTTTCCTTGTGAGCTTGAGATGAACCCTGGGGGACTGAGGAAGGACTGGCCGGGGCCGTCCCTGCTGCAGTTCAGACACACACTTCTGCTCATACTTAGTTTGCAACGGTAAAGAGCGTTTTTCTTTTTTTAGTAGAAAAGGACAGTGTATATGTGAGTAATTATGACCCGATCACAAGAACTTGTCTGTGCCTTTCTTATTAGCAAAGTTCCTCTGTGTTTTCCATGGCCGGGGTCTCCCAACCACGTGACCTGCAGTTTAAGACAACACGAAATACTGTGGAGGGGGCGTGGTTGCAAACTGAGGATGGCGTGTGGCCACGGGGGACGGTGTGTGGCCACGGGGGACGGCGTGTGGCCAGGGGACGGCGTGTGGCCACGGGGGACGGCGTGTGGCCACGGGGGACGGCGTGTGGCACGGGGGACGGCGTGTGGCCACGGGGGACGGCGTGTGGCCATGGGGGACGGCGTGTGGCCGGGGGACGGCGTGTGGCCACGGGGGACGGCGTGTGGCCATGGCCGGGTGCGGTGGAGGCTGAGGGCGGCGGGGGGACTGGTCTGGAAGCCACGGCCGGGTGAGTTGAGGAAGAGCCGAGAGGCGGGGCCCAAAAGGCAAGGCCGAGGCCCGTGGCCGAGAGACGGTACCTCTGGACGTGGCCCCTGCACAGCCGGCCCCTGTGCTGTCCTGTTCCCATGGGGGCTGGGAGGTCAAAGTATTTGAAAATGCTACAGTTTGTAACTCTCTCATATTGGCAGTTTTTTTAAAAATTTTTTTAAGTTCTTTTTTTTTTTTATTTCTGAGAGAGAGACAGCGTGAGCAGGGGAGGGTCAGAGAGAGAGGGAGACACAGAATCCGAAGCAGCTCCAGGCTCTGAGCTGTCAGCACAGAGCCCGACGCGGGGCTTGAACCCACGAACCGTGAGACCATGACCTGAGCTGAAGTCGGACACTGAACCGACTAAGCCACCCAGGCGCCCCTCATATTGGCAGTTTTCAAGACTTTTTCTGTTTGTTAGTTTGCTCGTTATTCCAAGGAAGGCGCCTCCTGTCAGAGCAGGCAGGTCCGGGGACCCTGTTTCATGGGGGTTCGTATTCCTTGCTCTCTGCTTGCGGGTTTCCTCCCCTTGTCTCTGCAGCAGGAGCTCCCCATGGACCCCGAGCCGGAGGCGGATGCGGCTGCAGCCCCGCTCTGGGCTCCCCGCTCGGCCAGCCCTGACCGTGCCCCCCGCGGTGGGGGCTGGGCGCTGCGGCCGGGGGCGCCTGGCGGTGTCGCAGGAGGATGGCGAGCATGGACGTCTCTTCCTCGGCTGGAACGGGCTGTCGCTGGGGCAGGGCCACTTCCGCGGGAGCTGGAGGCTGCCTTCCAGCGACGCGCTGATGGGTGTTCCATGGGCTCTGCGTCCAGGGCCGTGGGCGTGGGTGACGGACAGCCTTCTCTGCTAGCGGCGTGCCCGCACGCGTGAACAGAGCACATGTGCAAGTACTGAGTGCAGGTTTCTAGCGGCCATGTGCTCCTCCAGGCGGAGATGGCGGCAAGAGACGGCGGCGTTCAGAGGCCCAGAGCTGCGCCTGTGTCATGTCATGTGATGTGCGACAGAGTTAGGCAGTTTGTCCACAACAGTGTCACAAGGTCATTGCTCTTGGCGGGCGCGTCCGAAGGGCCTGTGTGATGTCCCAGTCCTCAGGCAAGCACGCTGAGACCATCTAGAAAAATTTATGGTCGTTATTTTTATTTCAGGTAGTGTATGAATTGTGCCTTTAGCAGAGGATGGCTAAGAGCGAAGCTAAGGAGATTTCGAGGAGTTCGGAAGGTGTGGGCCAGCATGTCAGACGGCTGCGGCCGCGGGCTGGTGCACGACAGACACTGTCATCAACGGGCAGATCAGTCACATCACACGGCTTCCCGGCCTCCGCGGAGCAGGGGCGAGGGACAAACACCACGCCCGCCAGCCTCTTCTCACATCTGCTGACCTTGAGCTGCCCTTGACTGCCAAGAGGAGCAGGGCCCTGGCCCTGGGGACGTCAGCACAGCTCGGTCAGCGCAGAATTGACCGTTTATTTGCCAGACCTCAGTGGCCGCGAGTCATGAAGAACATGCTGGGGACCGTGTAGCACAGCTTCCTGCCCTTGCAGATGAAGAATCTCTCTGGAGACACCAAGTGGTTTACTCGCGGCCACGGAGTGCTTAGCATTCTCCGTCTGCTGTTGCTGATGGGGATGATGGCCTTCGAGAATCTGCTTCGATGCTGACTCCGACAGTAGGAAGGGGGCCTGGCAGGGGCGAGGAGGCCTCGTTCTGGGTGCCAGCATCTCGTACAACAGCCTTGGGTCTTCCACCGGCACCCACGCCCTGTGGCAGTGTCCTGGGGCCGCCACAGTAAAGTCTACACTCGGCTGCTGAAACACAGGGTCTCTCCTCTCACGGGAAGTCTGGGGCCGAGGGGTCAGTGGGCACGCTCTCCTGGAGACCTTCGGGGGTTTGGTCGTGGCCCCCAGCTCCTGTGGCCTGCGGGCCCTCGGGGGTCCTTGGCTTCGGGCGTGTCAGCTGGCACTTGTCACTGTGCTCTCCCCGAGGGTCCGCATCCTTGCCTTCTGGGGTCCTGGCCTCGGTGGACGGGGGCCACCTCAGCACCTCGTCCAGACTAGGTCACCAGCAGGGGCCATTTCCAGATAAGATCACGTTCACAGGCACCGGAGGTAAGGACTCCAGTAGATCTTTCTGGGAGACACAGTTCAGCCCATCATGTCCCCACCCCAAGAAAAAGGAAGAATATGACACACATAATTACAAATTACTCACTTTCGATGCAAAACAGGACTCGATGTGTAAACGGGGCCACTGTGCAGGAACGCAGCGATCTCTTGCTCGAGAACAGCCCCTTCATCGAGGTGCAAGGGTGAGTAAGCTCCCTCAGTGTAACTGGAAACAAAACACAAATCACCAAGGAGCGGCGACAGTTACTGACAAAGACGGAAAAAGTAATAAAAAATAAGGTGGCCAGAGACGATAAGGAGGGGTGGAGCGTGGAAACACGCGGGTCACAGGAAACTGCGTCCGTGGGGCATTGCGCCGGGGCGCGGCAGCAGGGGCGAGAGCCAGCCCACCCCGCGCGGGGCGTCCGGTGGCCTGATGGGGCCGCTGCTGCCTCTGGGTGACCCAGCGACGCGCTTCCTGCCTCTCCTCGTGCCGCGAAGAGTTGCTCGTGCGTGCTCTGCCGTCGGCCAGTCAGCCTGGTGACGGCCGCGCACCGGGGCAGGCGTCGGCGCCTTTCCGCAAACGCACGCTTTTATGGAGTTGACTTTCCCCAAACCTGTTTTACAAGGGGCTCGTTTACATGGGTGCATTTGGTGTGACCATGTCAGATAACGATGTGAAGGTCGTGATTCACCGCCACGGGCCACAACCTGCCCGGACTCTCTGGCGGGGGCGACTGTCCAGAGGTTTCTGCCCACCCGCCCGCCCTGTCGCGGACGCCGTCGCCTCCCCAGGACCGGCGGGTGCTCTGTGACCCTCCCCGGGGAAGCTCGGTGCGTGGCGCGCCCAGCCTGCGTGGCCGCGGGAGCAGACCCGCGTCCAGGTGTTTCCTCCCGGGGTGTGGACGGGCTGGCTGCAAATGTCCGTCGTGGGTCAGCACCCTCCGTTTCCCTTGGTCCCCACCATCCGCCTGAGTCCCATGCCCCAGACTTGTGGGCCCCTCCAGGGTGTCTCCAGGGGCCGCCAGGCTGATCAGCACGTTCGTCCAGGACTCACCCTCGTCCCAGTGCGGAAGTTCACGGCAAAACCAGAGCGTATTTCCCGCCACGCAGACTGAGGAATTTGGACAATGGAATTTCCCCACATGCGAGGAACGAGGCACACAACGGGCAGATGCGTTTCATTCTGGAAGACGCTGTTTGTTGAGGGTCCGCAGCAGGGGGACTGGCCCGCTTCCCCGGGTTACTGTCCAGCAACGCACGAGCCCTTCGCGTGTGCGGCTGACGAGAAGGATGGAGAGACCGCTTATTATTATCTTCTGTTTCATCACTCAACCGCATACGCCACGGGACGAAAACAGGGTTTACAGGTGGGACTGAGTTTAGTGCTTTTCCTATAAAATAATTTCCACAAATTTAGCTTCAGGCTCTCTTCTCTGTCTGATATAGGAGACTGGATTCAGAACACACTTTTCTGGACGTCCATAAAATGCACACTCCTTATGAGCAGCAGAAACCTCCGGCCAGATTCCAGCGCTGCCATCCGCGGCCGCAGCCCCTCCCGGCGGCCCCGTCCACACCTGAGAGGCTCAAGTGCCTTTTCATCACGGACACGCCGACTCCTGGCTTCTGGGGCCGTCCGATGCCTCCTGTCCCTGCGCCCGCAGCACGTGTGTGTCCTCGGGTCGCCCCCCTTGACCCTTCGCTAGCCTGCGGGCAGCTCAGGGGCCAGTGCTTTGTTCACTTCGTGTGAAACCTTGGCCTTAGGAACGGCCGTGAGAGCCAGGCTCGCCGCGCGCATCCCTCAAAGTCAGCTTTGCTGTGAGAACCTGCTTCCCCCTCCCCCAACCCCCGCTCCTTCCCTCCCCCTGCCTGCCCCTCACTCTCCCTCCCTACTTCCCTTTGTGCTCCTCCTTGTTGCTGAAATTCCGTATAATTTAAGGATCATTGAATATAATTTAAAACATCACAAATATGAAGTTAAAGACAATACATGAGCTTTCTTTAATTTTGATTCCTAGGTAAGAAATACTGAGTGGGAAAACAATGAACGTAATTTTATTCTCTCAAGATGAATATACAAATAAATGAGAAGAAAATAAAATACAAGGAATATTTAGACCCAATAATTTAAATGACTCAGATTGATTATATTTCCATTAATACTTTACTCTGCAATTTGAAGTGCAAATATTTTCATGTGGTCAATGTTGTGTCTCTCCCTTTACTGTTTGGAGAATAATGTAAATTGTTGGAAGTTTTTCTTCCCTGTAACAGTACATATTGTTACTGTATAAATTACTTAAACACGTGCAGGTGCATCTTTAATAGACAGCCCCGGTCTGTTTCAGACAGATGTGCCTTTCTCTGTTTATCTTCATGGCTAGCGTCTGGGGCAGCACCCCTGGCCTTTGCACTAAGAAAAAAAGATTAATTGACTAATGGTTACACTTGGGCCACAGCGGGAACATTGTTCCGGGGCTTTGCTTTAATTCTGCTTGTTAAAGAGAAAATCCTGTGCAACAATGTTATTAATGTGATAAAAAGAAATACTTGTTAATAACTAGATAATTTTAAGAACTTGGGTTCACCCATCTGTTAATCTCGGTTGTGATTAAGGAGGAAACCCTAATGCCCGTTATTTCTCATGACAAGACCAGGCAGGCTCAAAGCATTAGCTGCGGAGGCCACAGAGAAGAGGCAATGAAGGATATCAGCAATCTGAGCCCCTGTTGAGGAATTGGCCCGACCTCCACACAACAAAAGTGATACAAAAGAATTACACCCTCACTAAAGTCTATTTCCTCGTATAATCACACAAAATGATTTTTCTTAAATATGATAATAAATCACAGCAAAAAATCAATGTGGCAGGGCCCAACTGCTATGGCCTGATAACGCATCAATCAATATTTAGTATTTAGATTTTAATTAATACATAGCCGTGCAGAGGCTTTTTAAGAGAGAAATATTATCTCAGATAAAAAATCCGGCACTGTTAGCATGCAAAAGCTGTTGCTCATATCCGTCATTGATCAATCTGCTGCACTTGTGATTAAAAACCCTGGAAAATATCAGACAAGAGGGTAAAACAGATTGAACCGAAAAGAGAATGTCGCAGGCGTCTCTGCCTGGGAAGCTGCCCGTGCAGGCGGCAGGGAGAGCCAGCGCGCAGACCCGGCAGCCGCCGGAGCACCGCTCGGCCGGGCGCGCTGGGCTCTAAGGCAGCCGGCTGCCGGCTCACGACCGGGCCCTGCCTCGTCCCCGCGCCTGGCGGCCCCGTTCCCCGCTCCCGGCAATTGTAGTTTTGGATGAAAGTGTCTCCCGATGAAGACGTATCTGAGAATAGTGTAACGTTGGCGGAGCCGTGCTGGTTTGACAGTGCGTGTCATTCCCTACATTTCTCTTGACGTGAGAATAGCACCGTTTCTCTAACTCCTACTTACGTGGTGCAGATGCCGGGTGTGCCCCTTTCCCAAGCGGACGGTCCGTTCCGGTGCTCTGCTTACCACATGCTTCCTCCGTCCACCACCGACCCCCTTACGCACTGTCCTTCCCGCCTCCTGTGGCTTTTATCTGCACCCCCAGCCTACGAGCCCTTTCCTGAGGACGTGACTGTTCGCTTGGCGCCCCGACTCTTCAGGCTTACCGGGCTTCCTAACCAGCAAGAAGTGTTCCTAGAGGGGCGCCTGGGTGGCTTAGTCGGTTAAGCTTCCGACTTTCGCTTAGGTCATGATCTCGCGGTTCGTGGGTTCGAGCCCCGCGTCGGGCTCTGTGCTGACTGCCAGCTCAGAGCCTGGAGCCTGTTTCAGTCTGTGACTCCCTCTCTCTCTGACCCTCCCCTGCTCACGCTGTCTCTCTCTCTCCTAGAAATAAATAAAACATTTAAAAAAAAAAAAAAAGAAGTGTTCCTAGATCTAGCGGTTCATGCAATGCACACGTGACAAGGAGGGAAGCCAGAAGGCGTTTCTGAGGTCTCTTAGGAAGAGAGTCTACGAAGGTGGTAGCTCGCCCTTCAGAGAGGGGCCAGCGGGGCTTCTTACATGTTTCTTCTAAATCAGTTCGCTCGCGGGGTCTCCTTTCTCTGTCTTCCTCTGTTTATCTTCCCATTTGGTATCTCTTCGCCCCTCCCAGGGAGAGTGATGCGTAACCTTTAGCTGAATATTTCTCAGCCGACCTGTCGACGCAGCAGATCCAAAGTCGGTGGAAATTTCGCCCGTGTGGGCAATGCTGATGGCCCCTGAGAGGAGAGCAGCCTCTGGTCACCTCTCCTCCCGACGTCCTAAAGACGCCGCACTCCGTGTTCGGGGCTGGATTCCGTACCTCGTAGCTACGTGTGGGTCCTCGTTGAATCTGGGTCTAGCCGAAGTGATCGATGCATGGAGGTGTCTACAGTGTCCATGTCACTTGGGCCCCCTGCTGGAGAACAGAAGGGGCACCAGGGGCCATTCGGTAGGGTCCCCGGGGAGTTACCATGACGGGGTCTCTGTCACACCCGAGCACAGATTCTATGCATGAAGCTGCAGGTTGAGGATTTTGGCAAAATGGAGGCTCCCGAGGTTGAGAATATGCCCAAGCTCATCAGCTGGTAAGGTTTCCCCAAACCCTGGGTTCACGCCGAGGCACGGACTCCACAAACAGGTGCAGGGACAGGCGTCCAGCGGTTCCTGTGGCCTTGGGGACACAGGACAATTTGGAGTTTCCAGGTTGTCTCTGATAATTGGCCTTTGCTTTGGGAACTAAGGAGTCCTATGTTGTGGTCGACGGCCATGAGTACTGACAGCAAATTAAACTTTCTGAGAGTAAACGTTGATGGGATTGTCATCTCAGGGCAGGGGTTCATGGGGGAAATTGTGGATTCGGGTACAGCCAGCAGCTTCAGTCCTCAAGTTTCTGCCAAAGTCCTGGTGGAAACTTCTAAAGTGGAGACCAGCCAAACCAGGGTGAGTAGCTCAAACCAGGGTCGCCGGGGGAGGAGCTCAGAAGTCAGTCTTCATAGTCAATAGAAAAAAAAGCCAGGTATTGAGGAATTAGAGAAATGGTTGTTTTTTCACTCATTAGAACCATACCGTATCAAAGGCTAACAACATTCACACTGTGACCTAATAATTCCACCTCCAGGACTTTATCTTCAGAAAATAGTCAGATAAACATAGCTGTTTGTATATCAGTAGATTTGCTGCATTAAAACGATGACTGAATGGATGTGTGTGCAGGCAGGTGCCTCCATGTCCCTGCACAAATACAGCCCGAGGGACGGTCACGTGCAGCGTACATAATGACATCACAAAAGGTAATCTGAAGTCTGTTAAAGATGAGAGAGTGAGAACACCCTGAAACATTTAAAGTTTTCATCTAGATGTTTTGGGTGTGTCACAATGTTTTATTTTTTTAATGTTTATCTGTTTATCTTGAAAGAGAGAAAGAGAACTCGGTATGTGCCTGTGGGGGAGAGAGGGGCAGGAGGAGAGAGACAGAGAGAGAGAGAGAGAGAGAGAGAGAGAAGAGAATCCTAAGTAAGCTCCATGCTGTCAGCACAGAGCCTGACGTGGGCTCAAACTCACAAACCGTGAGATCATGATCTGAGCTGAAATGGAGTCAGACGCTCAGCGGCTGGGCCACCCAGGTGCCCCCGCATGGTTTATTCGGAGCAGAGGGAGGGATCCTTCTCGAAGGTCGTGGTTCAGAGCTGACTATCGGCTATCTCGTCTTCCATGGCGCTTCCCACGCCAAGTCTCGTCTCCACACCCAGAGGGCCAGCGTCTCGGGGCTGGCCACACACACCACTTGTCTCCTGGTGTCACGTGGCCCCGTAACTCGTTTCCTGCCTCCACGAGCAGACAGAAGATTCAAAAACATCGCCTGCTTAGACAAGTCCCACAGGCGAGGTCGACTTGAGCGGCTGGTGTGAATACAGATTCTCTGTCAGAGCTTTAAACTGGAGAAAACTCCCTGCAGGTACGTTTTAGTTACAGACCAAATGTCTCGTCTCAGAGGATTTCACCTGCTCCTGAGCTGCTCAGCGCCCGAAGAAGGGCGTGGTTTGCCGTCAGGGCCTGAGGGGCTCCACCCATGGGGGGGACAGAATGACTTCTTTTCTTTTTTTTGCAACAATCAAATCAAATGAAATTCATATGCTTCGAGTGAGTCCATCTTTACAAATGTAAAGCAAAGGAAACATACTCATCTCTGAAGTAAATCCAGCAATCTCATCCGTGACATTTAAAAATAAAACAGCCTTTTTAGCGTTAAGTTTCAAATCTGCATTGTGAGGAACTTACGACATCACTATCAAAATAACTCATTAATACCTGTGAGGTCAAAGGTGTGCAGGACGCGTCAGTGCCACATGCACCTGGACAGGGCGCTGTCCCCGGGGGCCCACTTACTGGGGCTGCCAGAGGGCTGGCAGCTCTACCATGAGACCCTTCCTCTCCTGCAACAAAAAAGTCAACCTTTAGGAAATGTGTGCCCTCAGGCCCCCGGCCTGACTCCCACGCCCAGCACGGGCTTCTGTAGTAGGCGCTAAATAAACACTCAATGAATCGAATTATTTAAATTACAGTCTCTTGGTGGCCGCGTCCAAGCTCACAACTAAACATGTCTTGGGACAAAAGCTCGGTGACACACACGGTGACACAGGCGACTTCTCTTTTCTTTGTCTTTGTTTTACTCCAGGGGAGACAGAGAATATCTTGTGTCCAAGTCCAGTTTCATGGCGGGAGGTTGGGACCCGGGTGGCAGCTGCCGCTGACCCCCCTGGGGGTGTTGTGCCAGCTCCGCGTGGGGCCCTGTGGTGGCGGCAGGGGGCGTATGTGGTTTTCAGTGCTTCCTCCCTGTCCTCGGTCCGCCCACGGACCGAGAGTGGGCGAGGCGGGAGGAGTGGACGTGATGAGCCATGTTAGCCCTAGGAGCCGCTAACCGCCGTGGCCCCATAGCCGGCGTTCATCTCTGCAACACGGCACGTGTTAAGTCGGACAATTTTCCGAAATATAAAACCCTTCCTGGATTTAGACGTTAGACAACAAGATTACGGTTGTCGGGAGTCCCAAGTATGAATCCACTTCTAATCAGTGGCTGTAAGAATCTTCGTGAGGAAAAGCCTCGGGCCGGGTTCCCACCTGGGGAGGCACCCCCGGCCGGGGCCCAGCTGTCCGGTCAGAGGGGAGGCTGAGAGCCTTGGCGGGAGAGCATCTGGCCAGCCGAGCGGGATCCCATCAGAAACGGCTCAGCCTTGGCCATGGCCGCGGTAGGAACTCTCGCAGACGCTGGGCTTCTGGACCTGGAGACCTTCCCCCTGGGTCCTGACGTGCATGAGTGTAGACGACTCACTTTATGTAGACGAGCACGTAGCCCGCGGGAGAACCAGACGGGGACCTGGAGGCAGCCGGCTCTGGCCCACGATCCCCGTCCGGTGGCATTAACGTGGCAAAGAAGCAACTAGGCAGGCTGGCCTCCGGCCTCTGATGTGTCTGTAAGGACAGGTGAGAAAGGGGGTCGCAGGCGGCCGAGATGGTGGACAAGCTCGCTGTCTGGCCGCGCTCTCAGTGCCGGAGGGGGCGGTGCTCCTCGCGTGATCTGAGCCTGTCAGACTTCAGGGCAGGAGTGGCTTCTGCTGCAAAGGTCGTGTGAGGCGGGGTTGGTGGCCGTGGCCCGAGATGGGAAATTTGGGGTGTTGAAGGCCTGGAAGCTGCCCGCATTGCAGATGTAGGCTCTGGGGGCTGGGGAGTCGGCCTCAGATAACACGGTGGAAGGGGAAGAGGAGCCAGCGTCCTGCTGCGGGGTGGGGGACACGTGCGTTCAGGGCTCTTACCTCTGATGGGGCTTGGGGGCACACTCATCCAGGGCCAGGATTTGCCCTGACGATTGGCCCCCATGCTCTTGCACCGCCCGGCGGCCAGCCTGGCCCTGTGGATGGCGCCCTGCGTCCTTCCTCATTTCTCTGAAGGTTGATGGGAGCTCTTGGTGCCTTTCTGAGTCGGCCAGACGCCCGCGACCCCACAAGCTCCCGGTTTCGATGAGAACAGGCCATCACGGTGGGCGGTGTGCACAGGCCGTGTCTTACAGGCACGGGCTTGCACTCCAGTCCAGTTAACATGAATTGCACTCCAGACTTGGAGGAAATGCTTATTTCCACGCCAGCAAATTGTACGTAAAGAGCTGCTAAGGAATCCTGACTTTTCATAGTTTGGTGACTTAGGAGTGTGTGCGCTGGACGTTTGTCTGTGTACGAGGCAGAAAGTTGTGAGGGGAAAGCATATATCGTTCAGTTCTTAGGGTGCATGCATTCGTGTGCGCGTGTGTGTGCGCACGAAGGGGAAGACAACCCACCTGGCGTGGGCCCGTGTCTACCGTGTCTACCGCACAAGGCCCACGCTCTGCGCTGTCGTCCTGCTGACACTACGGGACAGAATTTATTGGCTCTGATTTGCAGACAAGATGGCAGGCTCCCTGACGCCCCGGGGGTCCTGGCTGGCGAGGGCGGAGCCAGGCAGTGGGTGAGCCTGTGCCCCGCACCCCGCGCCCGGATTCTGCCGACCAAGGCTCGCCCGGTCCCGGCCCACGCACTGGGAGCCCACACTTCGCGTGCTCCCTGACCACCCACGGCTGCGCCGGGGCAGGGGCATCACCGGCTGGGCCCGCAGCCCATTCCCCTGCACACGGCCGTGGCGGACATCCAGGCTCCCACACCCAGGCGGGACGTGTTCATTCCCGGGCAATCAGAGGCACGGATGAAACAAAGCTGCCGGTTGACGGACACGCGGCAGACAGGGCGGTTAGTGCACGGGGGGTGCGGGCAGAGCGGCTGGGAAGTTTTGATCACTTTAATTTACTACATGCAGCACTCCTGCCGCACTCGCCCGGCACTTGTATCAAGCCCTGTGAGGGGGTATTGATTTTTTTATTTTCTTTGTGGGATAAGAAGACAGAGAGTTAGGGCGCGAGTGAATGAAGAACTTTCCACAGACGGCTGCTACTCTCCCCCTTATTGCACCCTGTCGTCCGCGCTTCAGATGATGTCCAGGGCGTCAGGCTGCTGGAAGCAATCAACAGGGTGAGTCAGGACAGGGGCGCCGGCTGCGAGGGATGGACACGCACACGAGGCAGCGGAGTGAGGACGCACACGTGAGAAGCCCAGAAAGGGCAGAGGCTGAGGACAGCGTCTGAGTGGGCGGCCCCGGCAACAGGGACCCCGCCGGGCCACGGACACCCTCTCAGTGACCGCACCACCTCTCGGTGATCCACACCACCACTCGGTGGTCCACACCACCACTCGGTGAACCGCGCTATAGAGCAGCAGAGTTGGGGCTATGTCTCTGGATGTTTGTTCTGAAACTAAGAAATGAACACATGAAGTAACAACAAAACACGCAGGCTCCACATAACATCCCTGCACATGTAAGCCCATCCCCCACTGTGGACGCCCTGGGTGTGGACACCATCCCGAGTGTGGACACTGGCCCTGGGTGTGGACACCATCCCACGTGTGGACACTGTCCCCGAGTATAGACACTGTTCCCAGGTATGGACACTGTCCCCGGGTATGGACACCATCCTGGGTGTAGACAATGTCCCCAGGTGTGGACACTGTGCCCAGGTGTAGTCACTGTCCCTGGGTATAGCCAACACCCTGGGTGTAGACACCATCCCACATGTGGACATTGTCCCCGGGTGTAGATACCATTGCGGGTGTAGACACTGTTCCCCGGGTGTGGACAATGTCCCTGGGTGTAGACACCATCCCGGATGTAGACACTGTCCCCGGGTGTAGACATTGTCCCCAGGCATGGACAGTGTCCCCGGGTGTGGACACCATCCCGGGTGTAGACACTGCCCCGGATGTGGACACTCACTGTCTGCTGCAGCCCTGGGAGGCAGATCTGATCCATGCAGGGGACTGGGTGATAGCACAGGGACTTGAATCCTTCTCTCTGGATACCCTGAGATCCAATCTCCAGGCTCTGGTGAGTAGAATGAAATTTGACACAATGTAGAGGCTAATGCAGGTCATTTTCGTGCTCTGATCTGTATTATGGTGGAAACGGGAAAAACGGAAGGAGGAGCAGAATCCCCAGGGTCCGGCTGCCTGGTGTTTATTGCTCCACATCCCGTAGCTACGTGTGTCTGACTTGCCGAATGGAAAGGGGCGCTCACCCCAGGCCTTCTCCCTGCACTGCTGGGGACTGCGCCACGGACATGGGTGCTGGCGGGGCGCAGGCAGGGCCGAGGCGGGGCGGCGGGGGTTCTGCACTCTGGCGCCCTGCTACCGCTGTCAGAAGCCCGTAGAGCCCGAGGGCCGCCCTCGCCAACCCCAAGCTATCGGAGCACGTGCTCCTGGTTTTCCTTCCTGCCGAGAGCGAAAGCGGGGCTCAGGGAGGACGGGGCGGCCCCGACATGAAGACGGGCTAGTGGGTTCCTCAGGAAACGGCCTCGGAACCCTAGAGGAGCAAGGGGGGCGTCTGCTAGGCTTGTCAGACCGAAGGGACCCAGGGGAGAGGCAGGGCAGGCGGAGGGTGCACACGCGCAGGGCAGGCTGGGGACGAGCCTGGCCTCCCCCCGGAGTCACCCCCGTTCAAGGTGGCCAGTGAGGAGGGCAGCGTGTAAGGCCACCACGGTTCTGCGTCCTGGAAGAGAGTGACGGGGACACAGACCGTTTGCACGGAGCGGGGAGTGGAGTCACAGCAGAGGCTTCGAAGGCAGGACCGAGAAGGCATTTCTCTAAGATGTGCACACACCCCGCAGATGTCTCTCAGTTTTATTGTTTTATTTATTTATTTATTTATTTATTTATTTATTTATTTATTTTAAATGTTTTATTTATTTCTAGGAGAGAGAGAGAGGGAGAGAGACATCATGAGCAGGGGGAGGGTCAGCGAGAGAGGGAGTCACAGACTCTGAAACAGGCTCCAGGCTCTGAGCTGGCAGTCAGCACAGAGCCCGACGCGGGGTCCGAACCCACGAACCGCGAGATCATGACCTAAGCAAAAGTCGGACGCTTAACCGACTAAGCCACCCAGGCGCCCCAATCTCTCTGTTTTAAATCACCCTTAGTTTGTGTGACAGCAGCTCCGACCCCCGCCACGCAGCTAGAGCCGTCCGCGGGGCATTAGGTCACTTTTCAGAAAACCTAGCTCATGCGTTCGCGTCGAATGCCGTCCCAGAAGACATTGCTCACAGACTCCTGCAACCCAGCAGCCCAGCTGAGAAGGGTTATTTAACCCTGAAAAAGTCACAAGGGTGCCCGTGGATTCTGTCCCCGGAGACAGGGCAGCATCTGTGGGGGTCACCCCGGTGCCGCTGCAGCTGCGTGGGCCGGCCGCCTCTCAAGGCCCCTTCCCCGTGGCCCCACTGAGCCCCCGAGTTTCCGGCCCTTTCCCTCCCCTGCAGAGGCAAGGAGAGCGAGGGCTGACTTTCAACAATTGTATTCGGTCTGTGTTTTGGGGTGAGATCACGGATTCAAATACGAGGGGTCGCGGAGGAGAAAGGAAGCGAGGGTGCCGGAGAAGGTCGTGGAGACCACCATTCCTGCTGCCCAGCACCCCACTGGAGGGGACTGGGCACCTGCCTCCCGTGGGGATGGGCTGGCCTCAGAGGAGGGAGAGCTCCCTTCTAGGGTGACCCGAGGTGCACAATGTCCCGTGATACACGCATTTGCGGTGCGTGCGGGAATTGAGGACACAGGAGGGTCCTTCCACCTCTGGTGCTCGGGGGGCTTGCCGTAGCCTGTGTGATGCGGGGGTGTCGTCGTTGTCGTAGAAGGTATTTCATAGCTGAAATAAATTGCTTTATTTACAGTAGACAGGTCGCTTTATAAAACACGGTGGGTTAAGTATGAGTGAAAAGTGCCACCGTTGGGCAAGTAATCACCGTGTGACCTTAAAACATTGAAGACGCAGACACGTGCCAAGGCCATACGGCGGGCTAAGTCCTCCATGCACTTGTTTAGAAATCAATTTCATTTTAAAATAGAAAAGGCTCATTAAGTGAATATATTATCTTCTCTCTCCCCCACATGCTCCACCACATTAGGTGATATTGACGGAAAGCAGTCTGCTCGCGGGGAGAGGAAGCCCCCCGGCACTGCGGGTCGGGGTGGGTCCAGATCCGGCCGGGGAGTGCCGCTCTTGTCCACCGAGGGGGCGGGGAACCCAGCTCTGTCATTGCAAAGCGGCTCATGTCAGATGAGCGATGTTTCCAGAGGAGTTTTGAAGGCTCGGCGTGCTATGCGTATAGAAGGTTCCTGCCCCCGCTTTCCTTCCCTTCTGGACTCTGGAGAAACCCGGCGTTGCCACCACCCCCTGGCCCTCCCGGGGACGCACAGCACACAGTTCCTTCCAAGAAGAAGATTGATACGTAGCTGTGCGTTCCAGGATCATTGAAAGTGCCGTTCGAAAATCTGACCCTTCGTGACAGACAGATGCTCCCAGAAAATGGTGACAGTGACAATGATAACAGCAATGACAACAATAAATAGTAAAAATGGAAACCGCCACATCACAGTTACAGCTCAGCATTAACTGTTGGTGAACGAGAGAGAGAGAGAGAGAGACTTTCTAAAAAAGACATTTCTTTCCACTCAGGATGCAGGGCTGAGCCTTCGCCCAGGTGAGCAAGGAGGAGAAGCGGTGGGAAGTGGGGTAACTGGCTGCAGTTTACCCAGGTTATTTCTGAGCAGAAAGACGAAGACGTGATAGAAATCGTTTAGACATATGGATAAGAGCCTTCAAAATCAATAGTGCTGGAAGAAATAAAGCATATGCTGATGCAGTCAAACAGAATTGAATTTCATACAAATGTTAGCAAATCTATATCGGATTATCACAGCGAAACTTCATTTTCATTGATTTATAATGTGTTATTATTGTTCCCGCCAAACTGCCATAGACAGCCGTTTACCAGATGCCAAGTGCCTTACGGGTAAATAAGGGACATCACTGATGGGGCGGCTTAGAGACGTTTCCAAGGCCAATAACTCACGAGGACGGCAGGTGCTACACCTATTCTTCCCTTGTTCCTTTTAATCGCATCAGATAATTCTTTGAGACTTTTTTTTTTTTAATTTTTTATTTATTTCTAGGAGAGAGAGAGAGAGACAGCGTGGCAGGGGAGGGTCAGAGAGAGAGGGAGTCACAGACCGAAACAGGCTCCAGGCTCTGAGCTGGCAGTCAGCACAGAGCCCGACGCGGGGCTCGAACCCACGAATCGTGAGATCATGACCTAAGCGAAAGTCGGACGCTTAACCGACTAAGCCTCCCAGGTGCCCCTAATTTTTTGTTTTAAAAATGTTTTTTGCCTATTGGCAAATGCCGGTAACTAGTACTCTGGGCAAAGGATTTGGGGAGGAATATGGTGGTGGAGACTGATGCAGCTGTTCTGTCTTACAAATCTTCAATTAATTCCCCAGTTTAAATCCCCACCTCTCATCTTTGCTCCCTTCTGTACTTGCTGACTCAGAGCCCANCGGGGCTCGAACCCACGAACCGCGAGATCATGACCTAAGCGAAAGTCGGACTCTTAACCGACTGACCCACCCAGGCGCCCCAATTCTTTGAGACTTTTGGTGAGCGCGGGGCTTTTAGTTTGTCATGCACACATGAAGGCACAGGAAGGAAATGCCTTGTAACACGTCAACATTTACCGAAAACGCAGCTCATGCACACAGTTAAGCACACGCACGTCTGTGCGTATCCATATTCTGGTCTCTGTCTCTACCTGTATAGCATGAAAACCCATCCCAGCCAGTATCACGCTTGGGCCCTGATTCCCCAAGGCCCCAGGGTCAGGGCACTGCTTCGGTCTCTTGGGAGTGAGGACTTCACATCCAGTGGCCGCTTTCCCCACCGGAAAGCGCAGAGACCATCTTCCAGGGTCACCCGAGCAGCAAGACTGGGCTCCTTTGAGAAGAAATGTCGACAGTGACTTGAGCAAACGCTGTGAACTTTCCTAAAGCACAGAAACAGAATTAGTGATGACTCGGGTCATTATGTTAGGTCTTTAGCTTGTGGCGGTAAGAAATAAACCGGAGGCGCCTCCCATGGCTCAGTCGGTTGAACGTCCGACTCTTGATTTCAGCTCAAGTCATGATCTCCTGGTTTGTGGGTTCGAGCCCCTTGTCGGGCTCTACACTGATAGTGTGGAGCCTGCTTAGGATTCTTTCTCCCCCTCTCTCTCCACCCTTCCCCTGCTCGTGCTCATGCTCTCTCTCTTAAAAAAAAAAAAAGGAAGAAAAAAGGAAATAAACTAGAATTTTTGGTATTAATTGTATTCCTTTGTTGAAAGTAGGCTTTTCAGTGAAAAGAGAAATCCAATGATTGTGTCCACGTGCCTCAGAACATCACCTTCTTTTGCACCTTTTGGGTCACGTGTGACAGTAACCAGTATTGCCCACGGCAAAACCCCAGTCCCTTCTTCCTTGTCTCCAGTGACTCAGTGGGTAGCAGGAGGTTTGTTTTGCCAAAATTCTACCAATTATATATTCATCATAATTTGCATGTTATTTCTCGTGCATTATGGTGAATGGCGATACTGGCAGGCCGGGTGGCACTTCAGCACCTGCATTCAGTAGGCGCTCAGCACCCTCCTGGTGCACACTCTGCAGCGGGAGGTGGTGCTGGCCATCGCGGTTGCTGGGGACCCTCGGGCAGCCTGCAGGCCGCGGGGGCACAGACAGTGGCCTCTGGTGCCCCTGCACGGAGGTGGCCTCGACACTGGTTCTGACGGCCCATCCGGGTGTCACTGGGTCAACAGATGCTGCGTGGACACGTGGGTGTGAGCGAATGCTCCGGGAGGCAGCCGGTCCCTCTCCCCAGGGGAGGACCCCTCGAGAGGCGAGGCTCGCGGCCTCCCGGCCTCCTGATTCCCCACTTCTCTTGTGAGCAGAGGGCTGAGACGGGCGAGGCCCGAGGCCAAGGCAGGCGTGCCCTGACCCCAGGCCCCACCCGAGGGGGGCCTTGCAGGACACCCCCGTTTCCACCTCGTCTCAGCTCGTTCTCCCCGCAAACCAGCGAGTACCTGGAGAGAGTGAAGAACATAGCGCCGTCACACCTGCCTCGCTTGGGTGCCATTGGCTGTTGAGGACCCGACCGCTCACCGCCGGTGCCTTGGGCAGAGGCTGCCTTCCCACTCCTCAGAGCCCAGGTGCTGTGTGCGACCGAAGTCCCTCTTCCTGAGGTTCATGTGCGTGTGTATCTTGCACAGTGCGGGCTGGCCGGCCTCAGTCACCCTCCAGAGAGCCGCCATTGTAGACCCGCCCTTGGTCAGCCCGCCTCCCCCCACCCCCCGACCCCGTGAGTCCCCAGACATCGCCCTCCTGGTGGGCCTTGCTCAGGCGTCCTCACGTCCGTTTTGTCTGTGACTGTGCACACGTCCGGCTGCCCCACGTCTAGTGTTTACGCCAATTCCCTGGTGTTTGGAGACCCCAAAGTCAAGACTTAACCTATTCGTTTGGTTACTATTTTTAAGAGTGAGATTTATACACAGCGAAGTGCACAAATCTCAAGTGCTTGGTCTGGAGAATTTTAACGCTTTTGCAAGAACCACTCAGCACAAGAACAAAACGCTCCCTCGACCCCATGAAGTCCCCACAGGCAGCCTTTTAGGGTTGCGGGCCAGAGCAGGGGAGGGGCTGGGCCTGCCCTCGGACACTGCGGAGTCGCGAGTGCTCTCCCGCATCTGGCGTCTTACACGTGGCGATGTTTTGAGACTCAGCCTTCTGGTTTTGTGGATCTGTTTCTGTTCCTTTTTATTGCCACGTTATTTTAGATTCTTTTCCTATTTCTCCGGTGTCTCAGGGCCGAGGTGTAGCTTGACGAACAGAGGATTATAAGATAAACAAGAGATTGCAGGAATAAAAACTTCAAGCCCCACACTGACCAGTAGTTACTAAAGTAACTGTCACCCTTACGTAACTTTCCTCCATAAACCTCTGATTTCTCCCCTGCTTCCCTCCTACCTCCCGTGAATTGCTGACATCACATTCCTCAGTGAGTTCTGAGCACCCATCCCCCTCGTGGTGCCCTATTATGGAAGACTAAGACTAAGAACTCCAAGAAAGCTAAGTTCCAGCACTATCTTTGCAGAAATTGGCATATTGACCCTCAAGTTCATATGGAAATGCAGGAATGCAAGAGACCCAAGAACCAAAACACAAACAACACATGAACAAAATGAGAGGATTCACAGTTTCTGATTTCAAAACTTACTATCAGGTACGATAATGAAGACATTCTGTCACCTGGACACGTGGGCACATAGACCAGCGGGGGGGGGGCGGGGGGTGTCGAGAGGCCGGAAAGAAACCCTTGTATGTGTGGTCAATTAAATTTAAAAGCATTTTTTTAAATTTAAAGTTTATTTATTTATTCTTGAGAGAGAGAGAGAGAGAGAATCTCAAGCAGGCTCCGTGCTGATGGCGAACTCACAAACCATAGATCATGACCTGAACCGACGTCGGATGCCTAACCGACTGAGCCACCCAGGCACCCCTATGATCAATTGATTTCTGACAAGAATGTCAGGAAAATTCAATTGAATTTGTTGAAAATTCAACAAATGCTGTCATTTGTTGTCATTTGAAAATTGAATTTGTTGAAAATTCAACAAATGCTGTCATTTGTTGTCATTTGAAAATTGAATTTGTTGAAAATTCAACAAATGCTGCCAGGACAACGGGACGCCCACGGGCGGAAGGGTGATGTCAGAGCCCTTGCTCACACACACAGACATTATTCAAAGTGTGTCAGAGATCCGAATACCAGAGATAAAGCTGTAACACTCTTAGAGGGAAAGACAGGATCAGATCATGATAATCCTGGTCTAGCCAGGGGCTTCTTAGGTCAGGCATCAAAAGCACAGACAACAAATGAAAAAATAGATAAACTGGGTTTCATCAAAATTGACGATTTTGTGATGCGACCACACCATCAAGAAGGTGAAAAGACAATGCACAGAATGGATGAAAGTATGTGGGAATTTCACATCTGATAAGGGACTTGTGTCCAAACTGCATAAAGAACTGTTACAACTCAATAATAAATGACCCACTTTACATGTGGACAAAGGGTCTGAATGGATGTGGCCCCAGGGAAGGCGTGCAGATGGCCAGTCGGCACATGAAGAGACGCGAACATCCTTTGTCACCAGGGAAACACGGATCCAAACCAGAACTTGTCACCCACTGGGATGGTTATGCTCCAAACGACGGATAATAGTAAGTGCCGGTGAGGATGTGGGGAAATCGGAGGCTGTCTTGTGACTGGTGGGGGCGAACACGTCACAGCTCTGCAGAAGGACAGCCGGCGGGTCCCAGAGAAGTCACGCACTGTGTCCCCTCCGACCCCGCCATCCCACGCGAACCTTGCACCCAGGAGGCGCGAACACACATGTCCTCACGAAACCTTGAACGTGAGCGTCCACACCGGCCCCCTCCCTCCTCACAGGCGCCAGACGGCGGAAACACGCACGATGGACAAAGCGGACGCGGAAGCCCCGACTGAAGGAGTGACTCTTGTCACCAGAGGGCTCGTGTTACATGGCCCCGGGTGTCAGGCGCGTCCAGAAGAGGCGGGTACAGAGGCGGAAAGGAGGTAGGGGCTGCCTGGAGCCGAGGGCGGGGGCTGGTGAGCAGCCGCTAACGGGACGGGTTTCTTTCTGGGGACACGGATGTACCGAAACCCAGGGAACCGCGCTCTCGATGTGCGAGTGCTACGGCCCGTGAACCCTACGCCATGACTCGGTTGGACTCAGGATCGGGGCGTCATCGCCGTCCGGGCGTGGCTGTGGAAGGGAAGCGTGTCTGTGACCCAGCAGGTCTGGGAAATGGTTGACCAAATAAGACCAAAGTGCTTTCCTGCTTCCCGCCCTTGGGTCCCCCCACGTCCCCCCGGGGCCGAGTCTCCAGAAGATGGTCCGGTGAGGTCCTGTGAGGATGGGCTGCCGGAGGGAACTGTGCCCTCGCGCCCTCTCAGGGGCCGCGTAGCCGCGCCACCCGCCGTCCCGGGGAGCGAGGGAGAGCCTGGCTGACCCCTCCCACTGCCTCCCACCGTCATCCACCCCCCGCAGCGCGGGACTCATCCCCGCCAGCCGTCTGTCCCCACTCTTCTTTCTGTCTGTGGACTTGCCCAGTAGGGACGTCTCACAGAGGTGGAACCACACGACGTGGCTTCCTTCACTCAGCAGCACGTTTTCAGGGCACGCTGCAATCTGTGTCAGGGTCTCGATGCATTTTGTGGTGGGACACCATTCTGGAGAGTGGATCGCCACCTTTGCACATCCAGCCAGTGGGTGGACATTTGGGTTGTTTGCATATTTGGCTATGATCAGTCGTACTGCTGTGAACACTTGTGTAAAGTTTATGTGGGGACGTAGGTTTTCCTTTCTCTTGAGTAAAATTTCTCTCGGAGTAAAATTGCTGAACTGTGGGGCCCCTGGGGGCTCAGTCGGTTGAGCGTCTGACTCTGGATTTTGGCTCAGGTCATGATCTCATGGTTCGTGGGCGTGAGCCTGAGTCCCGCACCGGGCTCCGCGCTGACAGCACAGAGCCTGCTTGGGATTCTCTCTCCCCCTCTTTCTGCCCCTCCCCCTTCTCAAAATAATTAAAAGAGACTTCTAAAAACCTGTTGAGTTGCATAGTAATTTTTTTAAGTTGTTATTCATTTATTATAAGTTTAAGGGCACTAGGAAAGAAAGCAGATACTTGGCACACAGGAACGCGACCCCACAGTCATACGGGCATCCTGTGTTCAGAGTTTAGCGGGCCAGCCAGGCTGGTTTCCATAGCGCCCGTCCCACGCTGCATTCTCCTAATTTTACGAAGTGATCTGGCTTTGCAAGGCCGCCTGGGGCTGACAGGTGGACGTTTCCAGGAAGCGGTACCTGCCAGCAGGCAGAGATGCTCTCAGGGGTCCAGCTGCCCGGGGTTTAGACGGCACTCAGGTGTGGGCACATGACATCGGCACAGCCCACTAGTCCACATCCAATGATATCTTCTTTTAAAAATAAAAATGCTATCTAAGTGACTGCACGAAGCAGCTAACGGAGCACTGAGCCGTGTGCAGAGCGCTCCGCAGCTACCGGCGTCTCTAAGGGCAGGGCTCACAGCAGCACAGAGCCAGCCCTCCCTTCCGGGCTGAGCCGCCTGCCCCGGTGTCGTCTTCTCGCACCGCACACAGGGCAGAGGACGGCCTGCCGTGGCCTGGCTGTCACCGGCGTCTGGCGGCCCCTGGGCTGCGCCGCAGGCCCGACCGCCGTCTCCTCTCCAGCATCTTCCGCTGGATTCCGGAGCACCTCCAGCACAGCGCCTTCGAAACGGACTTAGTGTCCATGAAACCAGCTCTTCCTCCAGCGTTTCCTGGGGCGACTGCCAGCTGCTCCCCGAATTGATGCCCTGCCTCTTCCTCTGAATGAGACCATGTGGCTGGACACCGGCTTTCGCCGCCTCTCCTGTGGCTGCCGTGTGGCTCTGGGGGCTGCCGTCACCCCTGGACTCTGGGCGCACGAGCCGGGTGGATTTGCTCCCCTCCCCGCGGGCTGGAGAGGAGGCACCACGCAAACGGGGGCCAGCCCCTGGGCACAGCCCGAAGACGAAGGTACCCGTTCCTGGGTGGGGACCCCGTGGGGCGTGCCACCATCACCCCTGCGACTCCCGTACACGTGCATACGCGTTCTGCAGCGACTCGACTCGGGGCCTCCTATGTCACAGCTCAGTCTTTACCGTAAGTAACATGCTGTCTTGCTGAAGCGCGTCCCCTGCCTGCAGCCACGGAGCCCTGACGCTGTGCACACTCACCACCCAACAGCGGAGAGGACGCCTCAAGGTGGTCCCTGCAAGGCCAGCTTGCAGGTACGCTCAGCGTGGCTCTGGGGTTTTGTGCACGTGATGCTTTACCAGGTGCGTGACCAGGTGGGCCTCACGTTTGGACAAGGCCTGGGTGCCCGCATCCCTGCGCTGGCCTGGTGTCCCTGGGCCGCAGGCAGTGTGGTCGCAGCCGTGGCGCCAGCTCTGACCTGCGGGGCCACCTTCCGTGGCTCGTTCACTCTTCAGCTTCCAGGCGTGTGGTCTGCTCCGCGTGGCTGACGGACAGCTGTCCCCGCCTTCCAGGATTCTGGCGGAGGTTAGAGCACATCCTTCTAGGAGATGTGGAGTGGGCTGGGCGAGGGCAGGGGCTCGGTGTGGGGGGGGCTGTCTTACCACCTGCCCCGGCGCCCGTTCCTGCCCTCCCCGCGTGGACGGCTGCTCCCCCCGCTGCCCTGGGTTTTCACCAGGGTCCTACTCGAGCAGCAACGCAGAGCCAGGCCCGCTGGTGACCTCCCTGACTTCGCTCAGGCCCACGGCCTGAGTGAGGGGTCCCTCAGGTTCCCGGGCCCAGGTCCCTCCCACCCCAGCCGGCACCTTCCTAGCTGCGCTCACTGTCACCGTCTTACAGCTCCACCCACCTTCCCACGGCGGAATCTGGATCTGACCGCGCCCCCCCCCCCAACCTTTGCGCCCTGGCCGTTCTGTGACACACACGCGCTGCCTTTCTCTGAACCCTGTCTTGTTCCTCAAACAGACTCGACTGAAGTCGTCATTTCTGCGTCAGTCAATCCCCTCTCCACACCCCCTGCCTGGGGTGGGGAGCCTCTGCTCCCGCGTGGGGAGCCTCTGCTCTTGCTCACACCCCACAGGCCTCAGGGGCACACCTGGGGCTTGTGCGATGCACAGACAGACCGGTCCTCAGACTGCCTTCCTCGGGCACCCCTGAGGAACACCTCATAAGCATGCATCCCTTCACACACTGACATTGGAGTTTCTCCACCATCAATTTAAATAATTGCAAAGATTTAATTTCCATTATATTGATACATATTGGTCTTTTGAAATTAGACATAACGCCCTCCAAATGCATCACAGGGAATCCGCACAAGCATCTGAAACTGATCAGTTGGGAGGTTGAGATATTTCTACTTTCTTCAATTTGTGTTTCTGTTTCTTTTCCCAGTAGACGTCTACCTAACTTTATATAATATCACGTTTGAGAATTTAGCCCGTTACCTGATCACAGCTCTCTGCAAGAAAAATAAACACATGCTTAAGATGAAAATCACTGAATAACGGGGCCCCTGGGTGGCTCGGTCGGTTAAGTGTCTGACTTTGGCTCAGGTCATGATCTCACGGTTCATGGGTTCAAGCCCCACGTCGGGCTCTGTGCTGACAGCTCAGAGCCTGGAGCTGCTTCGGATTCTGTGTCTCCCTCTCTCTCTGACCCTTCCCCACTCACACTCTTTCTCTCTCAAAAATAACAAAATAAATATTAAAGAATTTTTTAAAAATCGCTGAAAAACATTTGTGTCTGCAAAGCTCTAATTTCTTCTGGATTTATTAGTATAGTAATTACACATACATAGTCAATCAAAGCAAAATAAACAAATTATAAAATTTTACAATTATTAATCCTTTAAAATAAATGTTAATAATTACTAAACACAGTAACCAGGAGTGTGTTAATTAATGAGAAGGATATAGTCTTTTCCCTGTTAGTTACATTTTGTGGGTGGAATTACCCACGGCCGGGACGGGATGGAGCCGTCGTCCCCTGCAGGCCTCTCTCCAGACCCAGCAGACGCCCAGCACCCGGAACCCAGCGGACGCCCAGCACCCGGAACCCAGAGGACGCCCTGCACCTGGAACCCAGCGGACGCCCTGCACCCGGAACCCAGAGGACGCCCAGCACCCGGAACCCAGCGGACGCCCAGCACCTGGAATCCTTTGAATCAGATGCGGGTGACCCGTGGGGATGCACCATCGCGGCTGACGCGCCCTCCTGCCCTCCCCCGGCCTCGCTGGAAGCAAAGCTTGGGGAACCATCAGACGCACAGTTTTCTTGTCTACACAGCAGCACCGCTCAGGGTTTAACACTGACAACAGTGTCGCCATCGGGCCTGGGTCGTGAGGTGATTGTTCTCAGCCTGGGGACGCGCGTCCTCGGAGCCGGGTCCCCAGTGCCTCTCATCTGTCACTCGCTTGCGTCTGTTGTTCAAGGCCCCCCCCCCCACCTCGTGGATCCTAAAGGAGAAACTGAGGATGGGAGTCGCGAGTCTGCAGCCCCTTGCCCCCCCGGCGCCTTCTCGCCCTAGGGAACATCCTCCCCGATGTCCTTGAGGCCAGGAACAGACGCACGTGGCCCAGGAGCTCCGAGTCTCTGAGGAGCAGCCCCCACCTCGGAGGGCAGTGGGTGGGACGCAGCTCGAGGGCTGGCTGGCAGGCGGGAGGCGGCCCCTTGGTGGCCCCTGGAGGGAGCGTCCCAGCTCAGGCCACAGGACCCTGACACCGTGCAGACACCGCGGGGAAGGGGTCCACAGGGTGCTGCCAGGCTCCCCGCCCAGGGTGGGGGTGTGCTCTCCACGGCCGGGGGCGGGGGTCTCCCTGAGGCCTGAGGATCAGGAGGGGAGGGGCAGGGTGAGAGGCTGCAGCGTCACCGAGTCGTGAGGGGTCAGGTCAGGACCGGGGCTGGGGGGTCCAGGTGGCCGCCTGATGATGGAGGACAGAGGCCTGGAGGACAGACATGAAGGGAGGAGGGACTCAAACAGACGTTGACCTGAGGATGAGGAAGGGTTTCAGACTCAACCCTTCCCAGGAGTCTGGGGGGGTGACGACCCTTCCGGTGGGGGGGTGTGGTTGGGAGGCGCCACCCACAGGGCGTAGCCAGAGCCCTGGAGTGAATGGGGTCTCGGGGACGCGGGGACGCGGGGACGCGGGGACTCGGGGACGTGGGGCAGGCACACAGCAGCTGCTCAGGGAAGTCTGTCGGCGGCTGCGGTGCAGATGCGATGGGGGCGGGCACCCGGGCACCCGGCAGGCGTGGCAGGGGCGGGCGTGAGCGCAGCTGGGGCAGAGCCCCCAGCACTGGACGTGGAAGGCTGGCGCCCGGGCTGTTCCTGGCGGGAGGAGGAGGGCGGCGGAAGGCAGGGTGGGGGTGGGACGTGCAGCGTCTGATGCCCTGAGGACAGCTGATCGCGCAGATGAAGCGGGGGCTCAATTTAGATTTCGTTGTGCAAGAAAATAGTTTTCTTTTCTTTCCGTTCCTTTCCTTTCCTTTTCTTTTCTTTTTTCTTTTCTTCCTTTCCTTTCCTTTCCTTTCCTTTCCTTTCCTTTCCTTTCCTTTCCTTTCCTTTCCTTTCCTAATTTTTGAGAGAGAGGCAGAGAGACAGAGGGAGGGAGAGAGGGAGACGGGGGAAGGGGCGGAGAGGCAGAGGGAGAGGGAGACAGAGAACCCCAAGCAGGCTCCGCACTCAGCACAGAGCCCGACGTGGGGCTGGATCCCACGACCCTGGGTCATGACTGAGCCTAACTGACGAGCGCGCAGACACCCCCCCCAATCTTACAAGCGACTCCGTCCGCCATCACTGGTGCAGTTTGCTTCCCTCTCAGCATGCGTGTGCGTGTGCACCCCTTTTTACGAACGTTCACACGCGTGTTCCCCATAACCCCGCTGAGCCAGCTTTGTTGAGAAGTTTGCAGGAAAGGAAGGGATTGACGCCGAGCCACAGTCTAGGCGGAATCGCCCAGTGACCAGGGTGGCGGACTAACCAGCAGGAGCCACAGCAGATTTCAACTCTCATAATCAAACCAAATTGACCTGAAATTGCTTTGCCTAAATTCGGGTTGGCTCCTGGGACCTCTTACTGTGCGAGGCAGAAGTAGAGCAGAGACTTAATAACCTTGGATACTGAAAACTGGTTTTCATGACGGGCAGCACGCCTGCCCGAGAAGGGTTGGGTCTGGCGGAGCTCGCGCGGCGCGGGCCTCGCGCACCATGATGGGGGTTTAGCAGACACGGATGGGAAGCCGTCCTCCCTGGAAGGAGGCTACCGCCCCGTAGAAGGGGGAGACCTCAGGCTGGGAATTCCCAAACAGACACGGGAACAGGTGCGTGAGGTATGTGCTGTTCCCGCGCTCGGGGCCGTGCTGGGCAGTGTGGGGTAGTTCCCGTTAATTTCTCCACCATTTTGGGGGCGTGGTAGGCGCTTGACTTCTCCCCAGGTCTCCGCTCGGGGGGTGGGTTGTTTAGGTGGCGGGTTTGGGCAGTGAGGGGTAATGGCTCTGTCTCAGGAAGACAAGAGAAGCTTCTGTCGCTCGGGGCCGGGCCGCCTCCCCTCCTGCCTACAGCGCCGGTCGCAGTGCAGTAACGGTGTTCGATTAGAACGTTGTTCCATTAGAGGAAACGCCAGCGCCTTCTCAGCGGTCAGATGGAATATGGTTCGTATGATTGTGTTTATCGCCTGACGCCAACCCTGATCTGGTAGACAAATTACGATTTTTTCTTTGGGACTTGGGAGTGGAGTCATGACGCCCCCCCCGCCCCGGGACAATGTGGTGTCTGCACACCAGGCGCAGAGGCGAGTGCTCCCCACGCTGGAAGACATAAGGCTGAGGGCAGATTTGGATTTTGTTTTCACGCGTCTGGAGTTAGAGTGGGTGACATTTTTAAAAATTGTAAAATAAATATCACATTGTACACCATCGATGGAAAGCTTCCTCACATGCGTTTCACGTTTCCCTACCCCTTGTGAAGGAGACTGTGGGACACTTGGGTGTTTTGAGGACGGCTGTGGCATCCTTTGGGATGGGTGCTGGCTGGCGGGAGTGCAGCTGGGTCTGGCCACCGGGCAACCTTCTGCAGCCCGGGGCACCAGCCTCTGAGTGCCATCCAGGCTGCTGGCATTCTGGTCATCACGGCTGACTCCTATGGCTGCACAGCCGGATGAGCGTGGCCACCCCAGACGGACCTGGGGGGGGGACAGTTGCTGGGCCTCTGTCACGGAGTCCGGGACGGGCGCCTGGTGCTTGCGCAGGAGGAGAAGTCCGCAGGTGCCACGGCAGTGACGTGAGGTTGTCAGCATCTCCCACACAGCCTGCATTTCCAGGCTGGGGCCGGCTATCCTCAGCTGAGAGCTTCTGGCTCCAACCTGTAGCGATATGAAGGTCAGGTGCGCGGCCGGAGGCCTGCCCTCGCGCCTCTCCCGTCCCCGGTTCGTTCTGCGATCAGAATAGGGTTGTCATTCGGAACAACCCATGTTGGGTGTTGGATGCAGAGTCTGGGCAGGGGAGTCGGGCCTCCAGACCCTGCAGACACACCAGCATCTGCAGGGATTAGTTTGGAAATTTCCAGCAACGAGGACGCGGGCTGGATTTGGGAAGCGCCAGACCTTCTGGGTTTGCGGTGGGCTGCTGGCTGCTGTGCGGCGGGGACGCTCCAGGAATGTCCCGGCCGCTGGCTGGGCGCCAGCTGAGCACGAAGTGGACGCAGGCGGTTACCCGGGGCCTGACGCTGCCCAAAGTGCGAGGCGCTCCACAGGCAGTGGGGGCTCCGGCCGACCGGGGGGGACACAGCCGGGGTGACCTTGGGCGCAGGACCACAGCAGTGTGACGGGGGAGGGGCAGCATGCCCGGCGCATCTGCAGGAACCTGGACGACGGACGCGCGCGGGGCTTTGCTTGGAACGGCTTCCAAGTCTGCCGGTACCTGGGGGGCACCAGGCCCCACGGCCAAGTGGAGGCGGCACAGCGCAAGGAAAGGAAAGCCAGCGGGAGCCGTGGACTGAGGGGCCTCCAGGGGCTGGTCTCACGGGAGAGCCCTGGGGTGTGGGGGACCCCGAGCAGAGAGAGGCACCTGCTGGGAGATGGACGCCCCCCACGCCGTTTGCTCTGTGTGCACACGGCTGGCTCACGAGGCTCTGGAACCGGCGAGGTGCACCTGCTGGAGGAATCGGGGCGCCAGCAGGCGTGTCCGAGGGAGCAGCTGGGAGAGCGCAAGCCGCCCTCCCGCCTGGGCCCGGCTCCTCCGCCTTCATACGGGCCCCGCTCTGGAACACAGCCCCCCCCCCCGCCTCTGCAAACAGCACCCCCCCCACCTCTGCGAACGCCCTCCGGCATGCGCGGTCTATTTTAATCAGTTTTACCCTCCAGGCGGGAACACCCCTACCGGGCCTTGCGGGCCCAGACGCGGCCACGGCCGGTACAGGGCACGGCTCTCAACCCTCCTCGTGCTGCGGGTCTGGGGGCTGGTGGGGCCGTGGACCCCCTCTCGGAAGAGGGCTTTGTGGGGCGCCTGGGTAGCTTAGTCGGTTAAGCGTCCGACTTTCACTTAGGTCATGATCTCGCCGTTCGTGGGTTCGAGCCCTGCGTCGGGCTCTGTGCTGACTGCCAGCTCGGAGCCTGGAGCCTGTTTCAGTCTGTGACTCCCTCTCTCTCTGACCCTCCCCTGCTCACGCTGTCTCTCTCTCTCTCTCTCTCTCTCTCTCTCTCTCTCTCTCTCCTAGAAATAAATAAAACATTAAAAAAAATTAAAAAAAAAAGAAAGGGCTTTGCAATGCACAAGATAAAATACGTAGGGATACAAAGGAAACAAACATTACGGACCCACAATTATAGACAATAAAATGGGAAAATTTGGAAACAAGTTGGTATAAAAGCAGCCTGTGTGTTTTTAACTGGTGATTGTATAACGAGACCCAGCAGCCTCACCTCTACGCCGCGATGAGGCTGCGATGTCACCTGCCATAAAGAGCTGGGTGTCCTCCTCGGACACCATCACAGGCACCACCTTACGGCCCCCAGCGGGGGGCTGGAGGGCAGGAAGACAAATCCCCGTGACCCCACGGCGCCGTCTGGGAGACCCCACGAGCCAGCCCGGGGACGGTGAGCTGTGGGAGAAGCCGCACTATGAGGAGACATCTGTGAGGAGGGAGGGCGGGAGGAAGAGTTTGGGGTCATGGGGCCCCGGGCAGGGGTCCCGTGTGGGGGTCCTGTGCTGGGCTGGATGGACGTCCAAAGGCCCCTGAGCCCAGCCAGCGCTGGGAGGGGCCGGGACGGGGAGCTGTGGGCGTCAGGGGGCGTCCCCGTCCGCAGGCTGGGAGCTCCCGGCCCAGGGACAGGTAGAGGCATATTTATTTAGGCCCCAGACTGCCGTGACTGCCCACCTTGGGGAGTCGCCCGGCGGCATGATGGAAAAGGGACACTGGTGTCCCCACCGTGTGTGGGTGGCTGTCTTCTCACGTGGACAGTCTCTAAGCAAGGGTCTAGGCCCCTCCCCGTGCGTATCCTCATTTTCCAAGAAAAACCCACCTGTGTTGTGTTTGTTTCTTTGGGGGTCAGGCATCAGCTGGGCCCCCAGCTGGAATGCGAGCGGACACTCACGCTGAGGCGTCAACAGCGGGTTTGGAGGACCGACCCTGCGGGCGGATTTTGAGCGTCAATCGTGGCTCCTGAAACCATGGCTTTGAAAGTTTCTGAGAAAGGACTTCGGGAACCAGGCGGGTCAGGCAGAGCAGGCTGCCCACGCCCACTGCCCACAGGGCCGGAGGTCAGAGGCCAGGGTGCCGGCACGGTCGGTGGGTGCTGACCCTCCTCCGGGCCCTCCCAGACCCTCGTGGGGACCGCTGGAGCCTCACGTGGCAGACGGGGTGAGGGGTCCCCCGGACTCTCTTCTACAAGGGTGCTAATCCCTCAGGCCCTCGTCACCTCCAAAGACCCACCTGCTAACAGCAGGGCTTCCCCGTGGGACTCTGGGGGCGGGAGCGTCCGTGGGAAAGCCACGCCCTTGGTCAGTGACAGATCTCATCCTGGCGTCAGCAGCGGGCTGGCCACGCCTCTGTGGCACGTGCTACCCGTCCCCTCCTGTCCGGCAAGCAGTGTCCAGTCCCTGAAGCCTGTGCGGAACCCCCCCCCCCACGCCCTTCCCTCCTGCCCCCAAGGAATGGTTGGGGGAGCGCAGTCTCCGCATGGACGGGGCCGTGGCAAATTCCGTCCCCGCTTGAAAAACCCCAGCACCCTAAGATGTGAAGTGTCGGGAAGCATTTTTCTGGCTGCTTTTTGCTATTATCTATTATGATTGTAGGGTTGTTTGGAAACGGATTTTTATTGGCTTCTGTTTTAAGAATGTTTTGGGCAAGTTTCTGTCTTGTTGCAGCAAATAATTGTTAAAAATGAGGCTTCCCTTTGCCACAAATTCCCAGCCCTGGTTGCATAAGACCAACCTGGAGTTGTTTCCAGAAGGCCTTGGAGTAGTGTCAGGAGGATGGGGGGATGGGGGGAGCGGGGGTGATGGGGGGGAATGGAGGAAAATGGGGGGATGGAGAAGAACGGGGGGATGGGGGTGTACAGGGGGTGGGGGAACAGGGGTGGGGTGTACAGGGGGTGAGGGAACAGGGGATGGGGGTGTACAGGGGTGGGGGAACAGGGTGGGGTGTACAGGGGGTGGGGGAACAGGGTGGGGTGTAGAGGGGGTGGGGTGTACGGGGGTGGGGTGTACAGGGTGGGGTGTAGAGGGGTGGGGTGTACAGGGTGGGGTGTACAAGGGGTGGGGGAACAGGGGTGGGGTGTACAGGGTGGGGTGTACAGGGGGTGGGCAGCAGGAGAAGATTGTGAGGAACCATCCAGATAGTGCTTTCACAGCAATGTGTAGGCCTGTAAGTATTTTATGCTCTGATTTGCCCATTTTGTGGGTGTTCTGTGTCACTGAGCCCTGTCATCTCCAGTGTCATGATCTGGTTCCTAGAAACAAGAATGTTTAAGTAGCAAACACGTGGGGCCCATGAGTTTTCCACGTAGGGACTGGCTTCAGTCACCACCACCAGGTTTCCTGGCAAAGCGGGTGCGCACTCAGGAGTTCTCCGACGTGAGAGTAACCAGGGCCCTAGTTCTCAGAAGCAATGAAAGTTTTATGAATATGTAATTGAACGATTAATGAAGTAAGTTGATATTATGTTTTATAGACATTAAATATTTGTTAATTCAGACTTCGGGCGTTTGACGTGTGGAGACGAGATCTGGCTGGTCCAGTTACTGAAGAAACGTGGCGGCTCAGCAGCTCTGCGCACGTGGTAGAGACAGTACCACGCTCTTCAGCTGACTGTACATGTATTCACATCCCCAGTTGCTCCAAAAAAGGACTTGAAGTTTCATCTAAAAGAAGCAAACATTAAAAAGAGAATGACAGGCGCGCCCAGGTGGTTAAGCGGGTGAAGTGTCTGACTCTTGATTTCCGCTCAGGTCACGATCTCGAGGTCCGTGGATCAAGCCCTGAGTTGGGCTCCGCACTGACGGCTCAGAGCCTGCTTGGAACCCTCTCTGCCTCTGTCCCTCCTCTGCCCCCTCTCTCCCTCTCAAAATAAAAATCAGTAAACTTAAAAAAAAACCCAGAATGACAGTGTCAGTACAGCAGGAGGTAGAGGCAGGATTGGAAGGTGTCCTCAGAGGTGCCACGAGGTCCCACAATGCCTCAGGCCCGGGGGACGCTGGCCGAGGGCTCCGTCAGTCACCACACATCACGTGTGCTCGCTCTCAAGATTCATGAGCCGCTGAGCGTTACGTGCGTGAGGGGCAGCCCCCTCCCCCTTCTCGTCCTTGGTCTGCGTGGCACGGGGTCCGTGCATCTCCACGCGGGGCCCTGTCGGAGGGGGGCAGTGCCTCATCCTCAGAGAGAAGGCACTGTGTGCTTTGTGTCGGACGCTTGTTTTTCCCGTGTGGCATCTCTGAAACGCCGCACAGCGATGCGTCTCCTACGGCTCATCTCTGGGGGCACGGGAGGGACCGTCTGCTTCACGGAGCCGCCCGGGCCCAGAAGATTCCCGCCAGCCCTGTCCCGGAGCAGCTGGGCATTATCTTCACTGGGCTTTTTCTCCAAGTGACAGTGAGAAAAAGCGTCTATGGAACGATGCCCACGATGCACAATGGGTCTGTTTCCGGATGAACGTGTGTTGCCGGGAACACAGAACGCACAAGGACGTATATCTTGCGGGTATCATTAGGAGTCTGATTTGAGCTGAAATAAACACTGTATTCCTTTTTTAGCTACTCAGCCCAAATGTAACAGTCATGCAATGGGGGATCCGATGCACGGGAAGTGGGTCACACGCTGGTGCACGTTCTTCAGCAGCTTTAGAGCACTCCACGCTTTATTTGCTGAAGAAACTAAATCTGTTTATGATACGCCCTTAAAGGTTTTATTTATTTATTTTTTAAATGTTTTATTTATTTCTGAGAGAGAGAGAGACAGAGTGAGCAGAGGAGGGTCAGAGAGAGAGGGAGACACAGAATCTGAAGCAGGATCCAGGCTCTGAGTTGTCAGCACAGACCTGACGTGGGGCTCGAACCCATGAGCCCATGAACCGTGAGATCATGACCTGAGCCGAAGTCGGACGCTTAACCAACTGAGCCACCCAGGTGCCCCTTAAAGGTTTTAATATTTGCACAGGAAGTATGAAAAAATACCTTATTTTCTATGAAGTCATAGCCTCTTAAATTTTGTTCTCCATCCATAGTCAGTTGGAAATGTGAATATGTCGTTAGGAACCATAAGCACATACTTTTCGGTAATCTCGCACTTTGGAGAGAATCATTTTCTCAGGTTGTATGTGTTATACTGGAATTATAAGAACATCTAAATTAAAATACAAATCTGTGGCTCAGGAGCTATCCCTTCATTAGGTCTCGTGTGAGTGTGCACATTGTCGATACCCCATTAACTAATAACAGTAATGGTAATAATAGTGTGGCAGCTTTCAGCTTCCATCTGGCCACGCATTGTGCACGTACAGTAATTGTGGGGGCGCAGCGTTCCTTACATTACGTGCTGCGCCGGGAAGGAGCATGTCATCATCACAGAATTAGACTTAATGGCAGGAGGGGGACCTCTTCGATTGCCCCCCCCAAGCCCCTATATACACCTCTTAAATGCACCTCATTATGAATTCATTTTAAGCTTCATTGAGTCCCAGAAATTAATTTGACATAAATTTCATCGTAAGGCTCTGGAAACTTTAATTTCAAAGGTAATGTTAAAGTAGCATGTGTTTCCGTTGGAAACACACACCGCAGGTACACGGGCCAGCAACGAACGTTCCTCCCAGGCGGCCCCGACTCCGTACACACTGACCTTACATGACTTTTCCACCCTCGTTTCTGAAGCTCCCAGGCCACACCTGCCGGCCCGCAGGGCCACGGGCACCAAGGCCCGCTGTCCGGGGGGCCAGGCTCCGCCTCGTGCCCTCTCGCTGCCCCGGCCTGTGGGTTCCCGGCTTCACGGCAGCGAAAGTGCGGACTCTCCTCTTCGCCTTCAACAGCCCCTTAGTGCGAGAGCTCTGGCACGCCCGGGCCGGCACGTGTTCCCGCTCCTGCGGGGGCCCGCCCCCCACGGCCTCGGCCCCCTCTCCACGCCGTCCCCCTTTCCCGACGGCTCCCAGCGCGTGCTTCTCCCTGAGGGCCCCATGACGTCACTGCTTACGCAGCGGCACCCGGCCACCTCCCTGCTCCTTGCCTGTGCCTCCTTCCGCGGTTCTTGAACGGGAACTCGGGTCGGGAACTCGCAGGCCCACTTCGCACGTCACTCTTGTTTGCCTGCCTGTCCCATGTCTGAGTCTTAGGTCCTCACATCGGCTTCTCTGTCTGGTCACTTCCTGTCTTCCTTTCACAGCCCTGGGGCTGCAGGGACCCTGTAACTTCCCCGGGAAAGGGGGACGCGGCTCTCCTTCTCCTGCGAGTAGGGGCTGCTCTGGACGGTGATGGGAGGTGAGGCCAGCTTCCCCCAGGGGAGGGGGTCAGGGGCCCGGGGAGGGAGTCTTTCCAGGGCCTCTGCTGGCACAGTCTTGCCCAGGGATGGTCACTGTCTGGTGTGACCCTAGTGAGCGAGTCAGAGGGGTGCTCAGGGTGCCTGCCCCCCAGCCCTACTCACGGCCTGTCACTGACGGCCCGGGCGGAGTCAGGAGGAGAAAGGCCACAAAGGCCACCCACACCTGTCCCGGGTGTCACAGACTCGCACCTCTTACCAAGGTCGACGCCGAGTCTCGCCGGCCGCCTGGCTCTCTCATGGCGCGTCGTACTGTGACCGAGGGCCCCCTGACCGTGGCGGGTCCCCAGGGCTCTCTCTTCCAGAACTCTCAGCGGTACTCGGAGTGTTTCCAAACACAGCAGCGCTGTGTGTGCTTCTGGAGTGTCTGATGCGATGAGTAGTCCTCACCCCGCGAGCCCCTCACGCCCCTGTCTGTGCCCAGCGCCTGCGCGGAGACGGCGGAGGTGCTGGCCGAGCCAGGTGCAGCGGCGGGGACCGGTTGGCGACCAGCCGAGCTCCCCGTTCCCCCCGTTCCCCCCGCCGAAGCCACGCTGTCCCCCGGGGGGCTCACGCTCTCCGTGTCAGGGGGCAGCAGAGGGGCCACCGTGGAGCTGCTCCGTGTGGTGGGTCGTTCGCGGTGTCCCCGGGAAGGTGGGCGGCTGGCGGGATGCAGGGGGAGAGAGGCCAGTGGGAGGGGTGGGATCTGGCGCAAAACTATAAAGACAGACAGATAAGTGTAGGGAAAAAAAGAGAATCCAAAAGAAAACAGCTCTACGGTCTGGAGATAACGACTCCTAACACTTTGACGTATTTTCGTTTGGACTTTTCCTGTGCAGACAGCACCCTTTCAAACAAATAGGGTCGTGTCGTATAGCACTGTTTCTTTTGTTTCCTTTAACAACATTTTTGTGATCAAAGACCTCTTTCAATTCAGTACATGCCAATTTATAATACGGCCCCAAACGACACTCGATAGTGCAGTTATCTGTTCACAAGTTTCTTACTGGTGTAAAATCTGATGTGGGGTAGACTGTGTAAAATACATAAAGACAGCGAGTAGCCTTTTTCTTAACACATGTAACATTTTCCCAAGTACTGTTTATCTTTTCATTTTGCTTTTTGTTTCACTTGTTTCGAATGCAGAAGATTTTAGCTGTTTCTGGTTCTGTTGTCCTGCCTGGAAAGTCCTCCTACGCCCACGAAGAGACCTCGGAAGCCTGCAGGGTAGGTGAAATGAGTCATGAGCCCGACCGTCCGGGGAGCAGTGGGCAGGGGCGGGCCCGAGCGGCCTGGGGGGACCAGCTGTGCTGGAGGGGAACGAAGCAGCGCCCGCTGCCGATGGGCTTGGAGCAGGGAGGGGACAGTTACGGTGCCACCGGGGAAGGGACGGCAGCTTGGAGAGGGAGGCGGTGGCAACGGCACGTTCGCCCAGTGGATGTGCGGGTCGGGGGAGGGGCAGGGAAGGGTTCTGGGGTGATGGTCTGAGGCCGCCCAAAGCGATGGCAAGGGCAGTGTCTCCCTAACGCCTCGTGCCCTGTCTCCCGGAGCTGGGGGTGTTTCGCCCTCGCTGACCCTCGGGCGCCATGGACCCCCCCCCCATGAAGAGGAGCTGCTGCTGGCTTGGAAAAGAGTCCAAGAGGCGGTTACGCAATTTTATTTATTGAATTATTTTTTCTAAGGAGGCTTCACGCCCTGTTTGGAGCACGGCCCTGAGATCAAGACCTGAGCTGAGATCAAGAGTCGGATACTTAACCCACTGGGCCAACCAGCCCCCGATTTTACACCACTTTAAAACCAGATTCATCATATGCACGCTAGACCTGTTTTCACCTGTGAGCTACATTGTATCAGAAACTGGCAACAGGATTTCACTTTGATAACATGTAGCTCCGCGATGCCAAGGTTGGGGCACATTGGCGGACATTATCAAAATGTATTTCGTCTACTTTTTAGTATGGAGTGTATCCTTTAAACTCAGTTAATATAATAAAATCCCAATATTCTGTATAAAAGATTCAACAGTGTGGCAGGAATTAAGGGGAATGTTACATTAAAACACAGATTGGGAATTATATACATTTTCAGAGTTCTATGTTACTTGTCTACTTAGAGACAAACTGTAGACACTCTCATCAAGGGTTTATTACCAGCCCAGATAGAAACACGTTGAAAAGACACACCAGGCACTAAAAAAATGAGTGGATGGAAAAAGAAATCTCTTCTTTAAATAGGGTATGCTCCTGGATCTACTATTTTGTGTCATTAAACACAATTTGCAGCACTTGGGACGGAGGGGCTGAACTATGGGAGGCAGGGAGGTTAGCATCATAAAATGATAGCAAGGAACAGAGTCATCAACGACGGAAAAGGACCAGTTGGTAATTGGGTCCGTCCCCCGGGCTTACGTGCCCGGTCCCCCCGGGGCCCATTTTAGGGTTTTATTTAGCCAACTTGGAAACTCTGCTGTCCTCAGAAGACAATTAAATAGGCAGCCTGCCTTTTCCCAAGGAAAGGCTCCTGATGTTCGGGAGGGTTTTTACACTAGAGGTTCCTTGCTGTTATGACAATGGAACTTTTCCAGTTAATATTTATTTTCACCAAGTCAACATCAGTATGAATCAGCGAAATTTTACTTTTCTTTCCCCTGAATTCAAGTGAATGACGATGTCCGGATGTTGTTGACACGACGGGACTGGACGGGACGCGGCTCCTGCCTTCGTGGCGGTGACGGGCGCGGGGCACCGTCTGGGCCGGGCGCCTGCTCGCTCCACGCGCCCCGAGGAGCTCCTTTGTCCCTTCGCCTCCTGTTTTCTCCACATTTTTAATGTTTTAAATAATCTCTGTTTGGTTGTATGGATTCACACGTACCTTGCGGGTTTCTGGCGGAACTGGCAACGTTTGCTCTATGTCTCCCTGATTTACGTGACCCCAAACCGTCCAGCCACACGCTGCTCAGACCCCACCAGTCCTGGAGCGAACGGGCCCGGCCCCGCTCTCTCTCACCTTGAGACCCCTTCTCTCGTTTGCTATTCTCCCCGGGTTTGGACTGCACCGGGTCCTGAGAATTGAAAACAAGATCCTTTTAATTTTCACGTCCCGCGCTCAGTGGACATTTCGGTCCACAGGCCCCCAACCCTTCCATCTGCCCAGCGAGGCCAAGCTTCCTCAGGACCCTCAGCCCGGTGGCTGGACACCCAGGGCGCTCCGCGGGCCGCTGAGGACGACGTGGGGGGTGGGGAGGCAGCCTGCAGCCAAGCTTGCTGCTGCTGCAAGTCTCAGATGTCACCTTATGTGTCTGCTCCCCACGTACCACACAGTATCACACAGCCGCGAGCACAGCGACCCAGTCAGGGACTGACCTTGAGCTTCAGTCTGGCACAGGGAGTCGAGGTCTTGATCTCACGGTTGCTGTGGGTTGGGGTAGCGGAGGGAAATGGTGTTTTGATGTTACACGAGGCAATTCTTGTCTTTCTCCAAGCCCACAGTGCACGTGTGCGTGCACGCGCGCGCACACACATACACACACACACAGATAAGCTCACGCAAGCCATGCCCTCGCCCACTCTCTGCATGCCCTCCATGCAGAGGAGCCCTGGGCAGCCTGCTGAGGCCCCTCGATGCTGAGGAGAGTGGCGGTGATGAGAACTTAGTGGAAATGAGAGCAGCGTGCTCTGGACCCTGGGGCCTCCTGGGCCCTGGGCCCCCACACGGCAGCCCGTTCAGTGCTTTGGATTTAACTGTGAAGGGGGCGTGTCTGTGCACCTGTGCTTTGCAGAGGAAATTCAAGTTTGGCAAGCAGGGAGTAAATGAGAAGTCTATGCAGACTTGACGTTTATGGGACTTCATCAATATATTTCTCTCGTGTTTGTAGAATATTTTATTTGGTTTCTTCTTCCCTGGAAACCATGTTAGCCGATTTCTAGCATCTCGCACCGTCTCTGGGCAATGTCCTTGCTGCGAGAGCAGCGTCTTGCTCAGAAAACTGCACGTACTTCTGGCTTTTCATTGCTGACTGTATTCTCTTTATATTGGACACTTTTGTGCAAGCATGAACTCTCCCGTCGGATTGACTTTCGATGAAGTCAGAGAGGTGTCCTTGCTCTCACCACAGGATGCAGCGTGAGCTGGGGGCAAGGAGAGAATGCTAGAAGGTTCTAAATGTTCTTCTTTTTTCCGTTGTAGCTTCTGCAAGGAAAGCTTCTGTCTTGGTAGAAAGGAGCTCCTTAGAAAATAAGCCTGCGCCCGGGTGGGTCGGCCGGATGCTCCAACTTTACTGTAACTTTACTGTAACTTTAATGGTGTCAGTGGAATGGAGGACTGTGCCCGCTGGGATTTTTTTTTAAGCTCCACATTGAACTATGTTTTCATTGAATACAATTACAAAAGAACATAATATCTCAAATTTTTGAGTCACAATCTTAGGCTTATTACTGTCAAAAAGCAATTACAAGCTATTTTTATGCAGAGCTCAAACATAAAATTAAAGACTCAGAAATGAAAGAGAAACATTTTTAACCGTACTATCCAGTGTTCACAACAATATCTATGAGCCAAATGTGGAGCATAGAAAATATGCACATTCTGCAACCCAGAGAGGGTGTTTACAGAGATAAACTGGAAGACTAATTTGGGCCAGCTGTTTGTAGTAACTTTATTTCTATGCTTGCTGGTAGATTAGAGTACAGAAGAGTCAGGAGAAAAGATTGTATTGAAATGTTTAAAATCTTGAAATAAACCAACTTCTTTTGAATGCAGCTTTTAAAACTAGAGACAGGACCATCGGAGAGCAGATCTGAACAGCGTGGCCGGGCGGTCGGCAGCACCGGAACGCTGGGGCCTCCGTGAAAGCAGGGGTCGCTGGGGCCTCTGTGAAAGCCGGGGGTCGCTGAGGCCTCTGTGAAAGCCGGGGGTCGCTGGGGCCTCCGAGCGAGACGACCCAGTTCAGGAAGGTGTCTGCAGGGTCTGCGCTTCCCCAGGCAGGTACTCGCCTCAGTGGTCACATGACCCTGGCGGTTGGGGAGCCCCCACAGTCAGGCAGCAAAGGTCAAGGTGAAGTTGCTGCCCGCAGAGGTGGGTGCCCATTCTCGCTGGGCTGGCTGTGGGGTTGGGAGGAGCTCACCGGGGGAGTGTGATGGATGGACGGTGGCAGTTTGTGCCAACGTTTGGACCGTGGCAGTTTCAGTGGGTCTTATTTTGCTCCTGCTAAGCTCTAAAATCCCAAATGCCTGGTGAATTTTCCCCTTACCGCCTAGGTGCGCGCTGCGTCTCCACACCCACGTTTTACTGGGGAGGCCGGTTTCTCCGCGTGTGGCCCCTTGGTGCCACCATCTCCTCTCCCCGCCTGTCAGGATCGCAGCCAGTGATGCTGGAGGAAGAGGTCTTTCCTTTGGCTTTCCGTCCCCGGGATCAACTCCACGGCACGCAGCGAGCACATCACTCGGGGTTTAAAGCTGTGGGGTGCGGGCCGCCCGCGGAGGCCAGGCCAGTGTCTTAGAGATGCTACGGGTGAAGTTGTAGCGTGCCGGCAGCTTTGGCGAACTCCATTGGACTCACTGCCCTAAGTCTGTCCCTTCCACAGGCCGGATGCGGGCGGGACACTGAGTGGTGGTGGGTGGCCTGCCTCTGGCAGCTCAGCCTGATCAGGAAGTTCTTGGGGTGCACTTTTCGGACTTTAAGAAGCCTTTACCTCCTGATTCTGTGAAACATTTATGGCCCACGGTGCCAGGAAGCCGCCCCACAGCGGCTGAAACTGACACACACACAGCACCAGCCGGCACCAGGGACGGCATCTGTCTGTCCTGATTGGGAACAGAGGGCGTGGGGGCCTCGGTGTGTCTGTGGCCCCTCTGGATTGTCATGCACCCCTTTGTTTTTCGAAGGTGGATTTTATCTCTGAAGTCCCAGGACTCGTTCTAGGACAGGTCACAGACCGCAAACTGTCCGACCTCGCAGTGAACGTGGTCACGCTCTGGCTCTGTGTGGGAGTTAACTAGACTGCGTCTTCCCTGGGGGGGGGCCCTTCCTGGCTGCAGAGACATGTGGCATGAACTAAGCAGGGGGAAGAGAGTGTCCCCTCCCCCCGAGGACACGCGTGTGCACCATCAGGACACGCGCAGTGCACATGCTGGGCGGGGCAGCTGGGCAGCGTGGCTGAGTGTGCAGCCATGCGGTGGCCGGAGCACAACCCCGGCGCTGGGCCAGGCCATTTGCCAAGCCCTGATTTCAGGTCCTCACGGGCACGCACGGACGTCCATAGTGGCCACAGTTTGAAAACACCTGTTCGGAGGGTCCCATGGCTCCCACAGGGTCTCCTGTGTTCTCAGACCAGGCCGTTTCCTGCTTCAGTGAACCGTACTGTCGTTAATTTGTGCAGCCTCACCCCCGGGTGATGGAAATGCCTGCCGTGCTTCCAGCGTGCGTTAGTGTCGTTTTAAGGTCCGTGCATAACGCAGGCGAAGGTCGTCAAACATTCCAGTGGGCTGTGCACGCACTGGCTCAGGCGGCAATGGCCTGTGGGCGAACGGGGCCAGGACTGGTCTGTCTTTACTCTATGCCAGCTTTACTGACATGTGACTCACACCACACGGCTCGCCCGCTGAAAGCGCCAATTTGGTGGTTTTAGGCCACTCGCAGGTGCGCACATCCATCGCCACGCTCATGCTATGACATTCTCGGGGCCCAAGGAGGCCCTGTGCCCTTTAGCTTTGCTCCCCCAGCCCCCCAGCGCCTCCTCAGTGCCCCCTGGCCCCTCTGCTCCCCACAGTCCCTTGGCCCCCAGCAGCCACCATTTACTCTTTGCCGTGGATGGTCCCTGTCAATGGGACCATGTCACGTGGTCCTTTGTGGGTGCCAAGGTCCACCCGCATCGTGGCGCTCATAAGCAGTTCATTCCGTTTTATCTTTCTGCGGATTCTATTCCATTGTGTGGATTTGCCTCTTTTTCCATCCACTTCTGAGCCGGTAGACATTCAGGTGTTCCCACATTTTGGCTATTGTGAAAAATCCTGTTGGATTCTTATTCTATTTTCCCCTAAGTATTCAAATCGAGTGACTATGAATCAAGATGACCTTAGAGGGTCCTGAAGCTGGAGGAGCGAGGCTGTGTTATGAGACGCGCTGGAGAGCGCTGACCGCAGCCCTCCGTGCTGGCAGCCCAGGTCTCCGGGTCTGCACTGTTTCCTGCTTGCGGGACTTGATTTCCCTAAAACAAAGACCCTGTTGAGAAAGGCCAGGGTTCCAGGCACAACCTGAAGCAAGGACTGGGGTCAGGCCCGTGGTCTGATCAGACGCGCACGCGGAGTCAGGTCACAAAGCGAGGGAGCCGGGCAGAGGTCCGTCTGTACCTCGCCCTGGGGGCTGGGGGCTCTGGGCACGGCTGGGCATCGATGGCCTCAGCTTTGGCGGTCAGCTCTGTCGAGTGGTGAGGTGACACAAATCAGTGTCACCCCACGGGGACATCCTTGGAGTGTCACACGCCCTGGAATGTTTTCCTTTCCTCTGCACTCGCAGAACAAGTTACTCGCAACCCAAGGTTTTACTGTTTATATTTCTCACAGTTTCTTCGTCCGTTCCACCGATGGACACTTAGGTTGTTTCCATTTCCGGGCTATTGTGACTCTGCCGAGGGAAACAAGCCAGACAAGGAAGGGAAATACTGTATGAGTCACTCATGCAGAATCTATAAAAGTCGAACTTCCAGAAACAGAGCGGTGGTCACCAGCGGTGGGGCTGGGGCTAGATGTTGGTGTAAGGACACAAAGTTTCAGTTATAAGATGACTGAATCCTAGAGTCTAAGGTCCTGCACGGTGACCACGGCTAACAGCACTCTATCGTGCGTGTGCACAGAATGGTAAGCGTGTGACGGGCCGGGTGTGGTCGGCAGCTCGACTGTAGAAATCATTCACTCTGTGCATGTATATCAGACATCGCATTGTGTCCTGCAGTATGTATCTCCTTTATTTTAAAAAGCAGATGCTGACATTCGGACAGAGACAGACGTATCGTGCATTGCAGTAGCCTGTTCTACACGGGTCACTGAGTGTCCCTGTAAAGCGATGGTTGAGTTTTCTCAGATGCCTGTGCACCAGTTTTGGAGATGCTTATGTGGCTTTTGCTCCTGGATCTGAGTATGGCTGATTGATGGAATACATTTCTATCTTTTTTTAACGTTTATTTATTTTTTTTGAGAGAGAGAGACAGAGAATGAGTGGGGGAGGGACAGAGAGAGAGAGAAAGACACAGAATTCGAAACAGCTCCAGGCTCTGAGCTGTCAGCACAGAGCCCGATGTGGGGCTTGAACCCACAAACTGTGAGATCATGACTTGAGCCGAAGTCGGGTGTTCAACTGACTGAGCCTCCCCTGTATTAGATTTATTTTTAATCCTAGGTGGCTCTAAGCATTTGGTACATTTGATGTTAATATAAATAGTGCCTTTTTATTATGCTGAATCTCAGTAAATGTTCCATGTGTCCCAGAAAATAGGGTGTGGTTTGCAGTTGTACAAGTGGAATTTGTTAATTGTCTGGTTCTAATGTTTCAGAAAATCTGCCCCCGTGTTGCCCATTTGCCGTCTCAGTTTTTGAGGAGCTCAAACCCATCATGATTGTTTGTTTGCTGGTAACAGATTCTCTTAGTTTTCGCCTGCCTGGCAAGATCCTCATCACACCACTATTCTTGGTGGGGGTTTGTGCCGGAGACAGATGTCCAGGGTGGCCGTTCTGTCTTTTAGCATCTTGAAAATATCAGTTCATTGTCTTCTGGGCTTTGTTTTTTGTTTTGAGGAGTCAGCCCTCAGTCTAACACTTTTTCCTTTAAATGTGATATGACTTTTCCTCCTCTTACGGCTTTAAGATTTTCTCTCTTTAAAAAAAAAACAATTTTCTTATAATATAGTTCATGTGTAGTTTTATTTTCTAACTGTTCATAAGACTTCTTGAATCTATGTCTTAACATCTTTCAACATTTTGAACACCCTTTTCCAATATTAACTCCTCATATATAGTCTCTGCAACATTAAAAATTTTTTTTTAATGTTTGTTTATTTTTGAGAGGGAGAGAAAGAGACAGAGCATGAGCAGGGGAGGGACACAGAGTGAGGGAGACACAGAATCGGAAGCAGCTCCAGGCTCTGAGCTGTCAGCACAGAGCCCGATGTGGAGCTCGAACCCACGAGCCGTGAGATCATGACCTGAGCCGATCATGACCTGAGCTGGTGCAACCAGCTGAGCCACCCGGGCGCCCCTCCCTCCAGAACATTTTCAATTTTCCCTCTTAGATTCCAAATACATACGGACGTCCCTACTCTAATCTCTCTGGTTTCAGACTTTCCCATTTATTTTCCGTCTTTTGTCTCTCCATGCTTCATCCTGGAATTTTCTTCTGGCCAAACCCACCAGCTTACTAACTCTCTCTTCAACTACACCTCCTGTGATACTGTCAGAGCTCGCATCCGGGAGTATCAGTCTGATACTTGATCTTCAGCTCATCCAGCTTCTACTTGTGTCAGGATTTTAATAGATTCTCTATTTTTCTACAATTTTAACCTGGCCCTTGTCATCCCCCCGTCCCTTCGCCTCTAGCTGTGCAGACCTCTGACGTGGCCAGTTCTCTGTGGCTCCCCCGTCCTTTCTCCGGGAGTCAGGGCCCTCCTCACTAGCTCTGACCTGCAGAATCCGGTGGAGGTGATTCTGCATAAACTCTGAGCCTCTACTCCGCCGTTCCCCCCTCACGCCCGAAACGCCCCGGCCGCCACGTGAGGGATGTGGCCAGCCCGAGGAAGGATGAGAAAGGCATGGGCACTGACCTTGTCCTCATGGAGCCCAGCCCAGCCGGACAGGCTGCCCTCGGAGGTGACCTTGACCTGTCGCACTGGATAAACTTGTTCTTGCTTCAAGCCTTCAAGCATGAGGTGGTTTGTTGCGTATTGCTCTGTTAAATTCTCAACCATTAAAAAAATTCTTTGAACTTTTATTTTTAAAAGTGTTTATTTATTTTGAGAGTAAGAGTGAGATAGGGAGAGAGCAGGGGAGCGGCAGAGAGAGAGGGAGAGAGAGAATCCCAAGCAGGCTCTGTGCTGTCAGCACAGCTCAAACCCACAAACCACGAGATCATGACCTGAACTGAAGTCAAGAGTCGACACTTGACACTTAACTGACGGAGCCTCCCAGGTGTTCCTGCTTTGTGTTTTAAGTAGAAAACAGTACAAAGAACATAATAGCCACTGACTTTCCCACCCCCGGATATTAACACGTTGGTGGGCACTGGGGCCTTCCAGGGAACCTTCCAATGTGGCGGGTACTTTCGAGGAGCTCCTGAGGGCGTCGGGCTGACAGTGACCCGTCAGAGCAGAAGACGGACCCAGCTCGGTGCCTTGAGGATGTCATGTCAGGGGACAAGACAATGGCCCGGGTTGGAGACTGTTGATATTTCATCGTGGCTTTTTTTTTTTTTTTTGTTTAATTTTCTTTTTTTTTAATTTTTTTTGGAGGAGGAAGCCCCAAGGATTCTTTCTCGTTTGTGGAATGTTCTGGGTTATATGATTGGCTTTTAATAGAACTGTAATCTATAAAAGGTCTGTGCACCTTGAATGGAAACCATTAAAATAGCTCCTGCTAGAGAATCACAGAACGTTATCCCCTCGTTTGGAAGGGCAGGAGGTGATAATCAAACCAGTTTACATGAATACATTTGCTTTATCCACCAATTTACTGAGTGCCCATGGATACTGTGAAGGGAAAATCCATTCAAATGAATACCTGATGAAGGGCTCAGGAGTCTGGCTGCCTACGAACCTCAGCCACGCATTTCTGAAATTTCCTTCGAAATCCCAGGGACATTGTTTAGCTTAGAAATGCATTATTAATGTTCCAATTAATATAAAATTCTCTGTTGTATTTTTGGTGACTTGAATAAGAACTGATAAATCTTATAAACTACAATGCAAATTGCAGCAAAAATACTTGAGAACACTTTCCACTCCAGGGGTACCAGCGCCCATTAGGACTGCGGGCTTGCCGGTGCTTGTTACCGAATGTAGACGCGCGTCTTCGAGTCAGGGCGCAGCCGGGGCGCCCGGCCCCTGCTCCCCTGCAGACAACGGCCGCTCCCCAGTCCGGGTGCAGCCGGGGCGGCCCAGGCCCCTGCTCCCCTGCAGACAACGACCGCTCCCGGAGCGTCATAATTAGAAGCTGGAGGTTAGTGGGGCGCCTTCAAGGTTGCCTGCAATGAGGCCAGATATTTGCACAATTCCCTGAAATCTGCAAATTGTGTGCCGCTCAGCACTGACAGGTGCGAAGCGAGTGGTCCTCACCACGGCTCCTGGCGAAGACAGGCGCGGGGTACAAGCCGGGCCGGGCATTCCCCTGTGGGGGCGCTCGGGCCCTGAGCCTCAGGCACGAAGTACCCGAGGACCCGGCCGCCGGAGGGCCACGTCCCGGCCGCTTCTCTGGGGGTCCCTTGAGGAGGCGCGCGCTGGGGACCCCGCGGCAGTGCTTCCCATTCCTCTCCGGCGCCCGAGCCTCCTGCCCACCGCCCCCCACCTGCCCCCCGACATTGGGGGACCTGCTGTTGCCCAGAGCAACCGTCGCGGGCCTGGGGGTCACTGAGCCCCCCCATGGGTCCCCCTCCTCTGCTCAGTTTCTGAGCCACGCGCCCCCTCCCCGGACGCCTGTCCTCTGTCTCGCCCTCCTGACCCGCCGGGGCCGACCAGGCTCGGGGGTCAAAGCAGCGCCTCACTCTCGCTGTAACTGTCTCTCGGGTGTTACTTTCTTTGCAACGTTGTGGACTTTGAGGGGGGGACCCCAGACGGAGCTCCTGTGAAAACATGTGAGGAGACGGTGACTTTCCGTGGGGTGGACGGAGGACGGGGACCCGGCCGGGAGCTCGGCCGCGGGGGGACGGGGTCAGGCCGGGAGCACGGCCGCGGGGGGACGGGGTCAGGCCGGGAGCTCGGCCGCGGGGGGACGGAGTCAGGCCGGGAGCACGGCC
>NW_024080903.1:962666-1118536 GCF_003009895.1 Hyaena hyaena | reverse complement strand
CGGGCGCTGGGTCGGGGGCGGCCAGCGCGCTCCGCGCCCCCGGACGCAGAGCCCGCGCCCCGGCCTGGCCCCTGGGAGCTCCCCCGCGGCGCCTCCTGTTTTCTTCCGGTTTCGCAGAGAACCGTCCTGACGCGTGTGCGGGTCCGGATCCTTGACCGCCGGGTCCTACTTTCTCCTTTAGCTCTTAGTGTTCCGGCGCTCACACAGGTGAGGAGCTTCCAAACCCCCCACCCCACCCCCACCCCATCACTCCCCACCCCCATCCCCCACCCCACCCCCCACCAACCCCACCAAGCTCCCAGCTCCCCTGTCGGAAGCTTGCGGCGCCAGAGACTATTTGCAGTCAGGGCGCCCTCTGCTGGGCGTAGCGGGTCCTTCGTTATACAGAGTGTGACTGGGTAGGATTCGTTAAAAAGGGATTTCACTGAGTTGCAGGAAACCCGAACCGAACTGGCTGACTGTGGGAAGTCATGCGGCGCCTGAGACCTGCGTCTGGCGTGCTCTGAGACAGGGCTGACTTAGGGGCTATGCTCACATCAAGCACGCTCTCATTTCGTAATTGTTTGTTGAATGAATAAGAGTCTCGCTGTCCCCGGAGCTCAGCGGAGCGTGAGCTGGAGGCGGCGAAAGGACTTCCGTGAGAAAGGGCGATTTGCTGAGACCCCGCTAAGTGCCGGGCCCTGTGGGGCACACTGTCCTCGTCGAGAGGGGAGGGAGGGCGGCAGGGGCCTCCGGGGAGCACTGCCCGGCGAGGGCCCGGGGGGAGGCGCCTGGTCACAGCCCCCGTGAGCCCGCCTCCCAGCAGGCTGCGGCCTCCGTCCTGCTCTCCGTGGTGCGGGCGGCGTGGGAGGGGCCACACAGAGCCGGGCACCGGCTCCCGGGCCTGGGGGCGAAGGGGCCTGAGGCCCTATGTGCCCTCTCCGGCGCCCGCTGGACGGGCTGAAGTCCGGCCCCTCGGGGAGCGTGCTGTGTGTCAACAGCCCCTCGCCTTGCACGTCCCCCCGGTTTCCCGTTTTGTCCCTGCTGTCACCCCTAAGAGGCGTGTGACGATGTCATCTGCCCACTGGTTTCTGTTCCTCCCCCCCCGGAAGGGCCGGGGCACAGCTGTGGAGACCTCAGTGCAGCGCTGCATGCACTTCCTGGGCGCCGGGCACAGAGCCGGGACCGAGCCCTCGCCCCAGACTGTGCACGTCTGGGCCCTGTCCCGGGGTTCGGGGTCGGCGTCCCGCTCTGCTGCTTCCAGGCCTGTGACCTTGGGCAAGAAGGTTAACCTCTGTTTCCAGCGTTTCCCACAAAAAATGAGAAGAGCAAAGCCTCCTACCTCGTAGGATTGTGGTGAAGATTAATGACATAATGTGTGGGAAACATTCAGCACGTGGTATTAAATATTAGCTATTATTTTCATCACTAACGATAAAGCCAACAGGAATATCGTATTTATAAAAATAGTAATTTAAATCTTGAAGTGAAGGCAGGATGGAATATTTGTGTCTAGCTCACAGGCCTTCTGGAAGCGCCTGAGGTGTGAGTGATGAGAGATCGATTTTTCAACAAGTATAGAACTTATGTGCCTAAAGAAGGGTCTTCTTCAGAAAGTCAACCTGAGCCTGTTGATACATTTGATCGAAAGGAACTTCCATTGCTCACCAGTATGACACCATCCACATCTGTCCACACCACCAAAATGGCACTGTCCACATCTGTCCACACCACCGATATGGCACCACGCACATCTGTCCACACCACACTAGCAGAGAGCCTGACCTCGAGTGGAGCTGATTTCACTCCAGCAGCCGGGCTTCCTTGCACCGAGCCTGACGACTGCGGTGAGCTCATGGCACAGCCTGTTTGGTCAGCCAAGCACAGTGACGGAAGAGGGGGCCTGGGCTCCTGGTGCGCCGCTCCCTGGGCCTGAACACGAGTCTGAAAGGGGAGCCTCCGAAGGGCTTTGGTTTTGGAAAGAGAGATGGAGACCACCCCACGGCTACCCCGGATGGCTGCTCGACTGGCCGGTGCTCACGCGCACATGGGGCTCAGAGTCCCCCGTTCAAGCTGCTCGGCCTCACGGCTGCACGAGCCCACCATTCATGTAACACACAGTGTGGCGGCTTCTATGGACATGAAACATTCAGATGACGTGCATTAAAGCAAGTAATGTCTTCTAACATTAAGAAAATTGGTTTCTGTCTATTGACATTCTGGTTCTCAACCCAGTGGTTTCTTATTTAACTTTCATTATTAGGAATGCTTAGCACATCAAAACAATGTTAATTATTAGCTTCAGGCAGGAAAATAATATACACAAACAGAGCATTGATCAGTTTGTCAGGACCAGACCTTCTCTTGATATGCTGAATGTCCCAGGATGACGGCCGCCGCTGGTCAAAAAAAGAAGCCTCGATATTTGGGCATTGATGACATGCTGCAAGTCGACGGAGATTCAGCGTATGGATCAACTGGGTGCATAGCTCGTCCTCCGTGGTAGAACTTTCTAGGGTGGTTCGCGAGCTAGGCTCCACTTCCCGTCTTCACCCTCGCAGGGCACGCATAGTGACTATTTCACCCCCGTTGCCCTCGACGGGTGTGAGTTACTATTTATGCCAGACTCTCTTAGTGGGAACTCGTGTTCCTGGTGCCTACTCCTCGTGGCCCATCACAGAGCTTCCTACTTACGTGCTGGTGGCAAAAACTTAAGCTTAGCCTGGGGGAGATGTGGGTGAAAAAGAGCCCTGATGGCAGAAAGTGAGAGAAACAGCCAGGTTTTCCTCGAAAAGCTCACAAATCTTGGAAGAAAACATCTTCCAAAAGATGGTGGAAGAAAACATTTGAAAACATCTATGTGAAACACGATACGTGTTACAAACGTTTAGAAACAGCACACTAAACACGTGGGGAGAGAAGTCAGTGTGCAGACGTCTCCGGGGTGTTTCCAGCCACTTTAAACATTTTTTTAAGTTGCAATTTTTGTCCCTAGTTTTGGGGGTTATACGAAGTCGTGGAATGGAAGCCTGAGGCTTGTCTTCCATGCAGGCAGCCCGAGGTTCAACCGCAGGGGCGCCCTGCTGCTCCGTCACCTGGCTCCGGGCTTCGTGCGTGGCGGCACTCGGTACCACGGCCAAACCACACACCGGCAGAGGGAAGAAACCCACGGGCTTCAGCGAGGCAGACGCAGGCTGAGCGCACGGGGACGCGGGGACGCCTCGCCCGAGCCGGCAGTGTGGTATGCGTCACCAAGTTCCGGGCTAAGACTTGCTGCTTGTGAGGCAAGCGAGTCGAGGTGTGCGGAGAGGGACCCAGCCAGCGCCTGCTGGGGTGTCGCAGGGGCCCGGGGACGCACGCGTGCGGAAGACGGACGGCTGGAAGCCGGGCGCGGTGACGGCTCGCCGCCGGACGCGCATGTGGCCGACTTCGCCTCTGCTGTTGGAGTGTCTGCACCGTGTGGCAGATCACCAAGTGTCGGCCTCACAACGGCAGCAAAGGACACTTTTGTTTTCTTTTTCCGTTTGGCACATGGGAAAGCCTTCTCCTCCCCCCGCCTCCGGCCACACAAAGGGCCCAGTGTACTTGGGGTGTCAACACCAGGAAAAGGACGCCGAGCATTTTAAAGGGGTTTAATCTGACAACTGATGCTCTGGTTAAGTCCTGCGTGAATCGCTGATTAGCTCCACATTTTCCAGGAAATCACAGCACTATGCATCGTGACATAATTCAAGATTACGGATCATTTTATTTTATCGCAAAGAAGTACACGTGAAAGGGAACCGTCTCTCAGCTTGGCACCCATTCGGCCTCTGGCGAGTCTGGACTCGCAGTTTGACTCACGAGAACATAGCAGAAAATGCCAGTTCCAGAGAGGGGGCTGGCTTCCATTTTTGAGGAATTTTGAAGGGGCTCGGATTATGAAGATGTCCGCGGGCTGGCAGCTGGGGAAGGAAGCTCGCCGTGTCCGTTTAGAAAACAAGGGTGCAGTCCTCAGGCCCTGGTGGTGTTATTTTCAAAGCGGGAGGGGAAATCCGTTTGCTTGAATATTTTTTCTTGAATGCTGACCAGGATGCCAGTGAGTGCTCACTACGTTTGGTTTCTGTAATGTGGGCTCTTTGCCTCGGTCCCCTCCCCCCACAAAGCACCACCATTCACTGCTGCAACAGGAAATCAGAAAGAGTGAAATAAATAAATTTGGCTGCATCTCAATGGTTGTGGACGCAGTTAGCGCACAGGAAAGGGTAGGGACACAGAACGCGGTTGGGAAGCGTGGAGGTCCACGATGGTGCAGGCACAGTACCCGCCAAGGGGAGGGCGGGCTGCAGGCTGGTTTGGAGTCGTGGCCTTGCCGTGGGATCTTGGACAACATACGGAGCCTCTCTGCTTCACGTTTCTGCCTCGTGCGGCGTGGCGATGGCAGCGCCCAACGCGTTGGGTCCTTGGGGACGGCTGAGGCCAGAGCGAGGCTCGGCGGGGCGGGGGCGGTTTGCGGTCTCCGCTGCTGGGCCACGTGCGGGGCCATGGACTGTGGCGTGGCCTTTGAAGTTCCTACAGAGTTTTCCAGGACATGGAAACTACATTAGGTGAATTTCATGAGAAAAGTCAATGACGATGGTAAGAACCATATGATGTCAAACGTAAAAATATACAGAAGGAGGGTTGAAATACGATTACCTCTGGAAGTTGGGCTTGTAGGTGACCTTAAAAGGAATACCGACTTATCCTTGCTCAGTGGTTTGAAATAATTATATGCTATTTTTACACAAGAGAAGAGATCCTTCCACATACCTCAAAAACAAAATGAGAAAGAAAAATCCTATGTATTTCATTTATTGAAGTACAGGGTGAATTTAAGAGTCGGATCTAATATATTTGATGAAATAAAACCACATAGGCCACTTTGTCCTAGGGGCTGTGCTATTAAAAAACAATAATTTGGAAATTCAAGTTAGTGAAAATGAAAATGAGGTCCAGGGCTGTTCCCTCGTGGGGGGAGCCCTCGAGAAAATGTCGAGCCGGGGCCGCTGTCGTGGGGTCTCTCGCCTCTACGGCCATTGGGCCGGGTCCTGGCTCTGCGCAGGGGCCGGGACGGTGGGCGAATGGGGTGAGGGGGTTGGGAGAGGCCGGGGCAGGCTCATGAAGCGGCAGGAATTTCATTCTGGCGCAGGGCATGCTACCCGGGAGTTGTACATTAACCAGCCCTGTGACCGCGTGAGAATGTAAGTGTTCTTTATTTCGTATCTTTTTAGCCAGAGGACTTTTCTCTGTATCGATAAACATTACATTAATTTTCCATTGTGCTGGTTACTTCTAAGATACCGTGGGTCAAATAAAGTCTCCTTAATCCCACTGGAAAAATCCCAAAATAAGCAAAACCAAAAATAGGTCCCCTGAAGTCTAATCAGGAAGTGATGTCAGTCCCTGAAGTTTGGCTTCCAAACTTGTGTGTTTCCCTTGCCTGTGCTCCCGCGTGTGCCGGGGGTGGCGGGGCCCCAGCATGGGGGCCACGGGGTGGGAGGGGTCACTGGCCCACCACGCTCGGTAGTGGTCTTTGGCCCGAGGGAGAACTGGAGCCGGCAGGGTGCCGGGTGGGAGTGCTGGCCACCGACACAGCCACGGCCACCGGACCGCCCGTGTGGGACCAGGACCCATGGCTCACGTCCACGAGACGTGGTCTCTTGCAGCTCCGGGCCCTGTGGGTGGGGCGCGTGGGTAACAGGACTCCCCTGACCGCAGATTGGCCCCCTTGGGCCCCAGGCCTTTGAAGTCTCAGACAGTTTCGGGATAATTGAAAATCTAGTCTCTGCCCGGCCTGTACGGTTTTCTTTTCCCCTTTCTTGTCCGGCTGCTCCGCGAGGCGGGAATGATCGGAGCTTGTGGGTGGACGGGAGGCCGCGGTGGCCTGTTAGCACAGGCGTCGTGGAGGGTGAGGTCGCGGCGGGATCCGAATCGCAGGTGTGTGCGCCGCTGCAGGCGGGAGGCTGGGGGGGGGGGAAGGGTTTTTATTCCTACTACCTTAGGGCTACACGCGGCAATTACTGCTGTGGAGGCAATAAAGGGGCTGTTAATTACAGGCTGATGCCCTTGTACCCGAGTAGGCGTGAAGGACTAAAGGTCACAAAGCGGTACTTTAAAAAAAAAGTTATAGGTGATTTCTTTTCTCCTTTTTAGTGGAATAACTTAATTAATAGTCAGGTTTGGGCCTGATGAAGAAAAGAACTCTCAAAGAGGCATCTCATTAGAATAATTAAATTTTTCTATACCCTCCAATTTGCTTTTCTTAACCGTTCATTCTGTTTTTATTTTCCCTAATTATCTCCTGAAATCCTTCAGACGTGGGACCAAGCAAGCGTTAGGTGTTAAACGCGCCTCCCCACCAGCCCGGGTTATGATATCATACGTTCACCGGCACCAAACGCATGCTGTCACCTGTTAACCCCTTCCCTCGGGGGCCGGCGTCCCTCGGGTGTGCAGCCGCGCCAGGGCAAGCCTCGTGCCTGTGTGCCCCACCCCCGGCTCCCACATGGCATCGCCGCGAGGCGGGAGAGGTCTCTGAATCAGCAGGACCCGAAAAGTTAAGTCCTCCTTGAGACAGTCTGCATTTTCTGTACTGATGTGTGACTCAAGCGAAGGTCAGGAACTCAGAGGAAGGCGCGAGGAGCCCCCCGGGCCGTGGGTGCCCGGGTCCCGTTCTGTGCCCTGGAGGACAGGCTCATGGCCTTTGTCTCTAAGTCCCCCGCACAGCGATGGTAGGTCATAGTAGGTGCTCACTAAGTGCTTGATTGAACCACAGGCAGGCTCAGCTTCCCGGATGCGCCCCCTTGCTGCCGTTGCCGGAGAGTCGCGGTTCCCGTCTGGGTCAGCCGCGTGCTTAGCACATCTGTTCTGTTGCGCTGGCCGCTCCCGTACACACGTCTGCTGGCAAACTTGAGGCAAACTAGCTTCCAGGTGGCTGGGGTGAGACCACGTGGTGCCTTCGCCGTGGGGGGGAGGGAGGCAGTGACAGGGCCTGCAAGATTTCTCCAGAGACGCCAGGTCCCGGGGGGACAGTGGGGCTTCTCGAGTCCCTTGAGCCGAGGCCGGGGCCTCTGGGAGGGAAGGGGGGAGGGGAGGCAGAGGGTCCACGGGTGCCCCCAGTGCGTGTCCCCCTGCGCCCACGCTGGTCTTCAGCAGGCAGGGCGGGCGCAGGGGGGCCGATGTCACGATGGCGGCGGGATTCTGGGCCCCGAGCTCCAGCTTGGCCCGTTGGTCCGTGCCGTCCTGGGGACGGGGGGGCTGAGCCTCCAGGCGGTGCGTGTGCCCCTTACACGTCACCCCCCGATCTGCAGACTCCACGGGGCCAGAGATCCACGGTACTTCCGTGGGTGTGGATGGCAGGCGCACCGGCAGGTGCTTGGGACCGTGGACTGAAGGAGGCAGCCTGGGCGGGGGGGGGGGGCTGCAGGCGGGACGAAGTGGGACCCCCAGCCTCCCGTCTCGGCGCAGAGCCACAGACTCAGGTCACAGCCGAGGCTGTGAGGACCCCACTGCACGCTGGGCAGGCTGACGGAGAGAAACGGGGAGCGGGGAGCCCACGCCCGTGAAGACCCGAAAGCCCGCCAGGCACGGTCCCTGAGGGGCACCCACGTCCTCGTGGGGGCTTCCCTCCTTTCCCGACCCAGGTTTCCGGGCCCCTGAGCCCCAAGACCGGCTCCGATGCCCCTCCCCCCACGGAACAACGGGCCCTTTCCCTGCGGGCTCGGGGTCCCTGTCCTGGGTGCTGCATGAGAACCGGGAAGTTCTCGGAGGGAGAAGAGAATAAAGGGGAGCGGACGTGGCTCCCTGTCCGTGGCTCCCTGTCCGGTGGCCTCCCTCACATTATAATAAACCTTCGATGAAACGGTGGCCTTCGCTGTGACTTAACACCTTGCCTTGTACTTTATCCTAAGGTCCTGGTTCCCCTTTCAGGGAGCCCCTGGGGCTCAGGCTGTTGGGAGAAGCACCCCCTGCATGGTGGGCGCCTGGAACCGAGGTCCACACAGCATCCTGAGTTGTGCCACACAGGCCCGGGCCACGCAGCTGGAGAATTCTCCCACCAGGCTTCCCAGCTGAGGGCTCCTCCACTATCCACCTGGGACACATGCACGGGCACAACACAGCCAGCCAGCCAGGCACACAGACACGTGCACACGCGTGGGGCGTCGGGGCACACTCGGCACACAGACACGTGCACACGTGGGGCATCGGGGCACGCTTGGCACACAGACACGTGTGGACATGTGGGGGATCGGGGCACGCTTGGCACACAGGCAAGTGCACACGCGGGGCGTCGGGGCACACTCGGCACACAGACACGTGCACACGTGGGGCATCGGGGCACACTCGGCACACAGACACGTGCACACAGGACATCAACACACAATACACACAGACATGCATGCGTACACCGACTGACAAGCACGTACACACACCAGACACACGTGCACACCTGTGCATGGACATGGATAAGCACACACACCTCGTCCTGGTGGGGAAGCCGCGTGGACTCCTGTGGCGGCTGTCACTGTGTCTGTGGACGAGGTGACACCCCCTTTTCTCCTCTGCAGGTAGATTTTGATTCGTGCTGTGCTGTTGTGGCCTCGGCCCTCAGGACGCTTGTGAGGTTGACTTATTCCCACATGAGCACGTGACTGAGGAAGCTCCCGGTGGCATGAGGGGTTTCCCACCATCAGGGCTTCCTTCCTCACGGCTCTTATTTGTCCTTATATGTCACACGAGGGACAGAAAGACGGGAAGGGTTTTTCCTTTTTTTTCTGCAATGAAGGAGCAGAGACGTCGAGCTGGAGCATCAATACTCTCCTGGCTAAACAGAAAGGAAGTCTCGTTTCCTCGTTTCAGTCTGGAGCTTTCTGAGCCCATCGCTCTGCACTTTACAGTCTCATTGAAAACAGTTACGTCAAACCAGAAATTAATAGTCCATTTTCCAAATTCTCCACAGGCTCCTTTTTGAATTAGAAATGGTGTTTGCATTTATGTCAGTGTGTTCAGGATTCACCAAGGGCAGATTATTTGGTAAAAATGTTTCTGGAATAAACACACACCTGCTCCCAGCGAGGGGAGAGGCGAGGCTTCCAAAGAGGGGTGTGCAGGGGCGCCTGGGTGGCTTAGTCGGTTGAGCGTCCGACTTTCACTTAGGTCATGATCTCGCGGTTCGTGGGTTCGGGCCCCGCGTCGGGCTCTGTGCTGACTGCCAGCTCTGAGCCTGGAGCCTGTTTCAGTCTGTGACTCCCTCTCTCTCTGACCCTCCCCTGCTCACGCTGTCTGTCTCTCTCTGTCCTAGAAGTAAATAAAACATTAAAAAATTAAAAAAAAAACAAAACAAAAAAAACAAAGAGGGGTGTGCTGGGCGAGGGAGAAGCCAAGAGGCTACAACGGTGGGTTCGCCTGGTTTCCCAGACCACGCTGGCCGGTGCCAGCCTGGAGAATGTTCCGGAACCCACGAATAGAAGGGGACCCCACACTGCTGGGTCTTCTCACAAAATCACAAATTTCCAAGATCTTGACTCTGGACCGTTAAACTGAACACAGTGGTGAAAGCGTGAAGATTCTGAGTCTTGTGAGGCCGAGGGCTGCAGACAGTCCACTTCTGACGGGGGCGCTGGGGGTGAACACGCAGGTGAGCCGCGGTCACGGGTCAGGAGTGCTGAGTGGAGAGAGGGTGAGGGCCTTGGGGCAGGGGGCCAGGCCTGCCGCCAGCGCTGGTCCTGGGTCCCGTGTCGGCTCTGGCAGCTCCGAGGGCCCTCAGGGCCCCGCCCCGTCCCCGGCCTGGTCGCATGGGCGGCACGAGCCCCACGTCCCTCTCTTGCCAGCCTTTCTGACAGCGCCCGCCCTGAATGGTGGATTCGGTGTCCCTCGTCCTTCCCCCGGGTCCCCGTGCTCCTGGCCGTCGGTGCTCTGGGCGCTCCCGTGTGCGCGGGGACGGGCACAGGCAGGGGTGCGGCGGCCGAGCCCACGGCCAGCAGGGCCTTCCCCTCCTGAGGGCTTGCTGCTGTGTGCCTGCTGACACGCTCAGGCCACGCCGCTTCTCACGGGGAGCGGAGAGGACACTGGGGCCTCCAGCATCTTCCGTCTGCCTGGGCACTTCCTGACTCGCGAGCCGCTTGTGCTCTTTGCCTTGACCGGCCATCCTGACGCCCTCCCGCCGCCTCACGGGCGCCCCGGTCCTCAGGGCTTGGCGGGGAAGGTGCTCAGGGCCGCGGGTCAGAGCAGCCGGTCAGGAGCACCGGCTTGCGAGCGCGGCGGCCCGGGATCAGAGCCGGCCTCTCAGGGCCCGTCCTTGGGGGCGGGCAGCTGCAGCTGGGCTCGGGACAGGAAGCGGCTTGCTGAGGACCCATGACATGGCTTGCTCTTTCCGGATGGACGCCTTCCTCCTCACCTCCGTCAGCGGTCCTGCCTTCGAGGGACGGCCCCCCTGCCCGGCCGGCTCCCGAGCCCCTGTGTCTCAGCAGGTGTGGTCGGGCGGGTGCTGAGGTGCCCCCGGAGCAGGCGCGGTCGTCACAGCGGAGCCCCTGGATTCTGCCTCGCTCCTGCGGGAGGCGCACGGTGGGTCAGGGGTGCAGCGTGCACTCCGGAAGGATTTCGGAGAAAAGCCGCCACGGTCAGGACTCGGGAGAGGACGGGGACCAGAGCCCCGAGACCCTCCACCCACCCCCGCCCGCGGTCATGGACGGTGTGTGAGGTGCCCACGCGGTGCCCCTCCAGCGGCGTCTGCATCTGATTGTGAAAATGTGGTGAAATTTCAGCTCCTCCGCTGTCGACATGACACGATTCAGCCTGAAAAGGGATGTGAACACGTCTCAGTGACGAGCATCCCCAAACTGCTGCAGCAAGTGCTCCGCAGCCTCGTTTGTCCAGAGGAGACGTGCTGAGCACCGTGGGGGGCGTGGTGCTCACAAGTGCCGAGTTACCTCCGTGGGGGGACGTCCACCTCTATCAACTTGTCCTTGTGTGGAGACCACGTTTGATGGCGCTTGTCTCCACGAGCAGCCGGAGGCTAGCGGAGTGTCTCCCATAAGCCAGAAGTTGCTCAGTGCTCCTGCCTACACACCTTCTCCCCCCGAGGCTGGAGACGGGCGCTCGCGCAGCTTCCTTCTTCCTGGGGGTCTTGTGGGGACCGTGTCTGATGGGGAAGACGAGGGGCCCAGCATCCCCTCCTCTGAGCGTGCACTTGGCTGGGGTCTGGGGTCATGGTTACCCGGGGGGGGGGTGTCTGAGTCCCGGTGGGAAGAACAGCGGGCACCGTGTGCTTCTCCTCTGTCCATGCACAGGTGACGCTAATGTCACGTTTGGGACCTTTGACTTTGCTCCATTGAGTGTGTTTGCTGTTTTCACCTTTAGTGTCTGTGGGGTGACTTTTCCCACAACGTGCTGTCCTGGTTTAGAGTCACAGGGCCCGGAGCCCAGGGTGTGAACGCAGAATTACCCATGAGGACCTTAAAATGCAGGAGGGCATAGAGCCCCCTAAATACTTCTGCTGAGGGGCTTCTGAAGTCCTAACTCACCGGGGAGGGGCCCTGCGGGGTCCTTGGTGCTCCGTGGCCTCGCCCCCGTGGCCCCCACCCACGGCTCCGGCCCCGCCCTGTGTCCTGCCCTCGGCCTCCACTTTCACACCCAGCAACGTTGTCCCTGCCCCGCGTTGTCGCCGGCAAAGGTCTCTGCCGTGGCTCCGTGCCCGGGGCGCGGCGGGCTCAGTGTGCCGGGCCGTCGCTCCCATTTCCAGCTTTGTCCACGACGAGTTGGCCGTGCGTTTGTGGGTCCAGTTCTGGGTCTCTATTCTGTTCCATGGATCTGAGTGTCTGTTTTTGTGGCAGAACCACACTGTCTTGACGTTCACGGCTTTGCAATGCGGCCTGAAGTCCGGGGTCGTGGTGCCTCCAGAGCTGATTTTCCTTGTCAGGATCGTTCTGGCTCTTCAGGGTCTTTCCTGGTTCCACACACATTTTAAGGTCGTTTGTCGAACAGACCTCTTGCCTGCAGCTGCCCCCCGGCCCACGGCGGGACGGCCACGTGCACAAGGCTGCTCCTTGCGTCCTCAGCAGGACAGGCCGTCACCCTCACGGGGCAGCATTGAGTGGTGTGGGTGGCATCTCGCACGTGGCCATGACCCAGAAAACATCATCTCTGGTCTTCTGAGGAAGATGGGGCTTTTAAAGGTCATCATAAGGATAAAAGGTAACACCACAAACGTGCACTTCCTAATCCCTACTAAACCACTACTACTAAGTAAAGTTAGTACTGTCGCTGACTTTCCAGTATTGTACGTGTGAACGTTGCTCAGAGCAAGTCTTCAACATTCTCACGAGGAAAACAGCACGTGTCTCCGTGTGTGGAGACAGATTCGAGCTCACGTGCCGTGGTGACCACGGCCCCCCACCGCTGACTCGCACACAGCGTTGGCGCCAGTTACAAGGCAATTCAGAACAGGTGCTTTGACCCCATCTCTACATCTCGACTTCCTGTTGGGTCTGACTGTCCCCTCCACGGCTCCCGGGCATCTGGCGACTTGCGTCCTGACCCTGGTGGGTGCTCAGGGGCGGCGAAGCCCCTGGAACAGTGAGCCGAAAAGCGAATCTCCATTACAACAACCTAGTCACAAGTGCCATATTGTAAGTTGTCGTATCATTCAGTATTTTGTGTGAAATGTGCCCAGCACCCCTGCTTTCCCTGAAGTGTGGGTTCTCACGATTGTTGTCAGCCAATAATTGGTGAGCAAAGCCCCGTGACAAACCAGGCACGGTGCTCATTTGGGAAAATGTGGCAAATTTGAAAACAGGCTACAGAGAGGTTTCCTGCTTGCTGAGTAGGTATTTTCTGAGTACTTCCTCCAGAGTGTAGCCAATAACTTAGTTTCCAAAGATCATTTAAAACCAAATGGTTATATATGTCCCAACTTATGTTGGCAAGAGTGTAGTTATAAATGGGGGTCAATATGGGGACAATTTTGTTTCTCAGAGATTCTCCCAACATGGAGGCATCGTCAGAGGGTACATTTTGGTTGCTACTAACCTGCTAAAAAATGAGTGAATAGTTTTGAATCTTTTGAGGATCTGATCCATCATCTTGGAGCCCAGACAGCATATTTTCTGAGGCTTTAATTCCTAGCTGTTGGAGTCAACCAGTAATTAATAGTTGAGAATAATATTTCTTTTTTCATATCTTAAAAGTTTTTCTTTTTTTTTTTTTAAATATTTTTATTTATTTCTAGGAGAGAGAGAGAGAGAGACAGTGTGAGCAGGGGAGGGTCAGAGAGAGAGGGAGTCACAGACTGAAACAGGCTCCAGGCTCCGAGCTGGCAGTCAGCACAGAGCCCGACACGGGGCTCGAACCCACGAACCACGAGATCGTGACCTGAGCGAAAGTCAGACGCCTAACCGACTGAGCCACCTGGGCTCCCCGTGTTTATTTCTGAGACAGCACAAATGGGAGAGGGGCAGAGAGAGGGGGGACAGAGGATCTGAAGCAGGCTCTGCACTGACAGCCGCGAGCCCGATGTGGGGCTTGAACTCACAAACCGTGAGATCATGACCTGAGCTGAAGTCAAGAGTCAGACGCTCAACTGAGTGAGCCACCCAGGCGCCCCTCATCTGCCCCGGTCAGAAGCGTAAAGTTTGACGTTAGCAACTGCTCTGCCTCTGTCGAGAACGAGTGGCGTCACCAGGCTGTGGCCTGTCCCCAGCCCCGAAACCGGCTGCTGTGAAGAGGGCATCTCTGACCCAAGAGGAACCCATCTTTATTCCTCTCTGTCAGTCGTGAAAACACACACCTCGCCCTTTTGTGGGTAAACAGAAAATTATGTCTCCAACACAACCAAGCCGTGAAGAAGGCAGCTTTTATTCCCGTCCGGGCTGGGGACGTGCGGCGGGGGCAGGGCTGTGGGCCCCAGCGGTCGCCAGGGGCCGGCGAGCCCGCGGCGGCCACATCTGGGCTGGCACCTTTGAAGAGGCACTTAATCTGCAGGCGGAGGTATGCTAAGCCTCTTTGCTTTTCTTTGCTGCTTCTCAGGCTAATGCTGCTTCTGGAACGCTGTGGTGGCTTCATGTCAATGGGGGAGAGCCCGGAACAATGGCGGACAGTGACACCAGAACGCACTGTGGACAAAAACAAAGGGCAGGACAAAAGTGCCACTCCTTGATCAGCCCAGCGGAAGATTCGCTTTCCGCGGCTTGAAAAGTGCAGGACCCTGGGCTCCGAAACAACTAGCAGGAGCCCCTTGTGGCCGCGAGGGCCCGCGTGCGCGCATCTGTGTGGGAAATGGAAGGCTGTGGCTGGCCCCGCGCGACAGGTACCTGCTCCGATTGTGGTCCCGCGGCTCGGGCCGCCTGCCTCGTCCGTGCAGTTGGGCTGATGAAAGGTGCGTGTCACACGAATAAGGTCTCGGGTGGAAGAGTGAAGAGCATAGCTCGGAAAGTGCTCCTTGGCTGGCGCTTGGAGATTGGGAACTCCTGCCATGTCGAGTGGGCACCTCACCATGGTGACCTTGGCTTTCGCCCGTATTCTGACGGCTGCCTCGTGGGGGCCTGCGGGGGCCGGCCTTGCGGAGGACACTGCGCAGGCCACCTGCCAAGAGCGGCGCCTGCTTGAATTCAATGATGCACCTGTGGGACCGCATGGGGTCGGCGCGCCTGTGCTCCGGAGGCGCCCAGGGTGGGCTGCAGGGCGGTGCACGCTGGTCCCGCACGTGGCCTCTCTGCGGGAGCCTCCTCTTCGGGGGTCCTTCCCCCACCCGCTGCCAGGCACACCTCCCAACCTCGCCCTCCCCCTCCGCTCAATAGCGCCTCCTTCCAGAAGGCCCTTGGCCCCGCCGCGCCGTCCACTGAGCACCTTCCTCTGTGGAAGCTCTCACGACCGTCCGGCTGGAGGTAGCCCCACTCTGCGGCCGCTTCGTTTCATCGTTAGACCACTCGCTACCTTCCAGCACGTTCGTTTGCGAAACTTCTCTGAGATCACAAACCCTCCGAAAGCAAGAACCACGTTTCCCGATCTCTCTGTCCGGCTCCGCACAACAGCTCGCCTGCGTGTGTTCGCAGAGCAGCGTGTGCACGCGCAAGGCACCGGCCCCGGGCGCGTGCGGGAGGCAGGGTGGCACGCAGGCAGCCCGGGGTCGGCGTCCTGACTCGGTCCTTTGCCGCAACCGGAGAGCCGGTGTTTTGGGGGTTTGGAAAGTTACTTTCAGCTCCAATTCCGTGGCTCAACCTCAAGGCGACACACCGTTTCCTCTGGACTGAAAGCGAGAACAGTGAGGCCTTGACCAGAACCAGGGCTTCAGGCGTTTTTCCGTCTCAGGATTTCCGCTCGGTGCTTTCACGGAGGGACCGTTAGCGCAGGCGCTCTCTACCCATGGGCATCGGTGGGAACATGCCTGCCGTTAAAGGCACTTTGGAAAAGTCACCGTGGCTATTTCTCCACTTCTTGAGCACAAAATGGCTTTCTTTTTGAAAGTAGACATTTCCAGGCCATTAATTCCTAACTCTGACTAACCGCTGCAGCGGATTTGAAGGGTGGCCTGAGAAAAGAAACCACTGCAGGGAAAGTGGGGTTCGGCGTTTGTGCAGCTGGGGGCCCGGCTTCCCCGCTTTGTGCGCTGCACCTGCTCCGTGTGGGGAGAACGCCACGCCCCTCCCGCCCCCCCCTTCCTTCAAAGGTCCGTTAGGGCTCTTGGTGTGGCCCCAGGTGCCAGGCCCGCCCCGCAAGATGGACACCACCCTGCTCTCCTGGGGCCCGGAGTCTGGTGACGGAAAATGCTCGGAAGTGGAGACAGGACACAGTGGCGAGGGGCCCGGAGAGCGACCCTCAGGGGGTGGAGTGGTCTGGGGAGCGAGTCCCCGTCCAGGCAAGCGCGTGTCCGAGCAGGTATTCTGGGACGTCTGTGGGGTCTTATATCCCAACACTGAGGTTGAAAAGGGGAAACTCGTAGACTGGGAGTTTGTGTGCCTTCCCTGCGAGTCCCGGATGAGGGATGGGGGTGGAGACGTGGGCAGGCGGTGGCGGCGGGGGGCGAGGCTGGGAGGGAGGCCGAGGGCAGGCGGTGGCGGCGGGCATGCCCAGCACCATGTCCTCCTTCGTCTTTCCACGACTCTTTGTCGTTTCTGGAAAATATAATCTGTGAGTAAACGTTTTATTTTCTTAATAGGTAATGGTTATTGTTATTCTTAAATAAAGGGTTACTATTTTATTTTACTTTAAAAATTTTTTTTAAATGATTTTATTTATTTCTAGGAGAAAGAGAGAGACAGCGTGAGCAGGGGAGGGTCAGAGAGTGAGGGAGTCAGACTGAAACAGGCTCCAGGCTCTGAGCTGACAGTCAGCACAGAGCCCGACGCGGGGATCGAACCCACGAACCATGAGATCATGACCTGAGTGAAAGTCGGGCGCTTAACCGACTAAGCCACCCGGGCGCCCCAAAGGGTTACTATTTTAAAGACCTCTCAGTTTTAGATTTTGATATGACGAATGTTGACAGGCTATCAGCCAGTGTAAAAGGGAGTTTCTGGGGCCCCCACTACTTCTGAGAAGCACAGAGGGACTCCCCAGGGCGAGGACCTGCAGTTTTAAATCGTTTGGGGGCTTCTGGTCAATACAACAGGCTAGCGATGCACGTCCAAGTACAGTCGGGGTTGTTTTCGTTATTAACCAGACTCGTCAGAGAAAAAACCCTGAGGAGACCTAACAGGACACGTAGGTGTCACAGGGGCCCGTTGCTCCGTGCGGCCCCAATCAGCCCCGCAGGCGTGACTGTGAGCGGACACCACAGACCACGCATGTCACCCCGGCTGTGTGCCCCGCCCCAGACAGAGGCCACGCGGAGCCCCCGCCGCTCTCCATGCCCCCGCCCCCCACGTGCCCTCGCCCCCCCCGTGCCCTCGCCCCCCCCGTGCCCCCGCCACACCCCGGTGCCCCCGCCCCTCCGTGCCCCCGCCACACCCCAGTGCCCCCACAGTCCCCCCCTTCCACGCAGCTAACACACACAGAGCCTGTGGGGTCGCGGCTCTGCCTTCAGTCCTGCTCTCAGACTCTCACACACGTGTGGGCTCACACTCACAGGAGCTCACACTCACACATGAACACACACACGAACTCCCTCTCACACACACACTCCCTGAGATGTGCTTCTTATTTCTTCAAAAAAGGTTGAAACTTGTTCCCCACAACTTCGGTTTGTTTAATTCCTCCCTGTTTTCTGATTAATCTTCGGACCCCACTCACTACGAGCGCAGAGAAGCAGCTCGTTCTGGCAAACCTTTCTCGGCATTTCTGACTCGCGCTGAGGCTGCCACGGGGCTTTCCAGGTTGGGGGCGGGCAGTTGGCCCGGAGGGCAGCAGCGGCTGCGGGACGTGCCCAGTCTCGCGGGGTTAGGACACCCCCGCCCAGCCAGCTGGGTGTGCGCCCGAGACAAGGGTGACCTGCCTGGGCGTCATGGGCCCGTGTGGCCGGAGGAGGGCTTTCCGGGAGCCGGTACGGCCACGCCGCCTGCAGTGTTAGGGACGGGCTCTGGGAGGACAGGCCGAGGCCACGGCACGTGAGACCACGGCGCGTGAGGCCACGGAGCCATGGGCAGAAGGGCCGCCCACTTCCCGAGTGTGAAGCTGCTCTGGGGGCTCGGGGGACCGGGCCTCTCCTCCTGCAGCCTCCAGCCCCGTCCAGCCCCTCCCAGGCTCCCCCTCACCCCTGCCCCGCCGTCCCAGAAACCTCCCTTCCCAGGCTGGTGTCTCCACTGCCAGCTCCCAGAGACCCGGATCGGAACTCATTCCGTCCAGACGCGAGGTTTGCTTGTTCTGGGTCATTACATGGGTAACTGAGGTTTACAGCAAGACAGTTCAAAATGTTAGGAAACTGACATTTTCTGCTGGTGCAAATGTGAGCTGGGATATTACGGAGAATCTGACTATATACCAAATCATCTTCTGGGTTGGCGACTGGCAAATCCCCTGGCTGCTTGTGTTTGTAAGGCCTGTAAACTCAAAATGGTTTCTCCATGTTTTTAATGCGTGAAAAACATGAGAAGAAGAATTGAATTTCTGGACAAGTGAGAAGCATGTGGAGCTCACAGTTCAGTGTGCGTAAATAAAGTTTTACTGGCGCGCGGTGTGCGGGCATTTCCATGTCTCCTGTGGCGGCTGGTGGCTACGGCCGGGGACACCCAGCCCACAGAGCCGGAGGGCTCAGCCTGGCCCTTCACGGAGAAAGTTTTGGGTGGACCTACATCCCGCTGTGCGTCTAGAACTCATCTTAAATGATCATGACAGGGAATTTTATTCCGTGACACTTCCAGTGCGTCCACCAGCTATCAGGATATCGGCTGGATAACACGGGGTGAAGACACTTTAATCCCACAGGGGAACGTTCTGGGTGCAGTTGGAGGACGTTTCCTTTCACAGAGAACTTTGCATCTCTGCTCCATGCGCACGACTGTGACTTGCTAGGTGCCTGGGAACGCACCACGGTTCTGACCACTGATGCCGACACGAGATGCCGCAGTGGTCGGCTTCCTCCCCTGCCAGGAGCCTAAGCACGCCACCCCGGCCAGTTATGAAACTGTCCCCCGTTAGTACGAAAAGAGCGTCTCGGACTCAGGCAGCTTGGTTTTTATGTTTCAATGAACATAATCAAAATAAAAAGAATGAAAGAAGTCTCTGCTTATGCGAATAATATATATAATTTCCCATCCTCACGGCAGCCTTTCCAGTTATGAATGGGCCCATTTTGCAGCTGAGCTTGCAGAAAGTCAGGGCCTGTCCAAGGCTTCAAGGGCAGCTGGAGGTCAAGGCTGGGATTCCTGATTCTAAAGCATCTGCTTTTACTAATCATCTCGTGCTGTCTCAGCGGACTTTACGTCCCTACAGCTCTTTTAAGGGACATGTGGAACATCTAACGGGGGCTTGTTTTCGGTCTTTGTAATAGAAGACGATGCCTGCGTGCGGCTGAGAAACTGATTTCCGATATGATTTCTGATTTATCACGTGATTTCTGCGTCATCCTATATCAGAGCTCACGTGAATGGGTCAGAGGCGACCATCTTCAGGGACAAAGCTTCGCTTAGAGCTGGATCCACTGACACACGTGCCTGGGGACAGGAGGCGGCCGCTTAGCAGGACGCTGGCCCAGGGCTCTGCTCGCCAAGAAGGGGGCTGCGTGGCCGGTGGGCGGGAGGTGGGGGAGCAAAGGCCATGGCCCCGCGGAGACTTGAGGGGTGAGGCTCCTGTCCCACAAAGGTGATGGCACTGTGCACAAAGGGCTTTCGAGACCCATGACCACGAGAGACAGGCCACGCAGTCTGGAATAGGTAAGATCTGCATCTTGCCGGGGTATTTGCTCCAGGCGCCCGAGCCGGCTGCCGCGGGCCCCTCACCCCCACTGCTCACAGTGCTCCGCACCCCTGGCTGCATCTGCATCAGCCCCCAGCCCGGGACTGTGCGCCTGGGGCCGCCCCTGGGGCCACGCCGGCCTCCACAGCCCCACTCAGGTGCCACGGCCCAGCACCACACCGAGTGTGTCCTTCTCCGTGTCCTGCTCTGGGTCACCTCCTGCTCGCCCTGGTTTCTGATCCCACCTTTCCTTTCCACCTCCCACCTCCACCCCTTCTCTGCTCAGCGCGTCTGCGCTCAAACAACCGGCCGAGGAGTGGGGAGCCCGGGCTCCCCCAGGAGGAGGTCCGCTTGGATTCTCTGCTGTTGGGTCAGGAGCCCCTTCCCGACCAGATGGCCTTGTGATGCCAGGTGTGGCCCCTGACGGCTGAGCCCCCCGGGGCTGTGGGTGCGCCAAGGGCTCCAAGCGGCCCAGTGCGGTGTGAGGGTGCAGGGGTGTGCGGTGCACGGGTTAGACGAGGCCCACCCACGCTACAGAGAGCAATCTGGTTTACTCGTTTTACTGATCTGAATGTTAATCCCATCGAATAAATACCTTCACAGAAATCTCTAGAAAGATATTTAACCAAATACCTAGGTTTTGTGGCTATGATAGTCTAAATGTTTGTGTCCCCCACAAATTCATACGTTATAAGGTATTCCCCACGATGATGGTATTAGTAGGTGGGACTTTGGGGGTGATTAGGTCACGAGGATGGAGCCCCTACGATGAGATCAGCACCCTCCCCTGAGACCCCTTGTCCCTCCCAGCAGTGAGGACACAGCGAGAGGACGCTGTCTGTGAAGCAGGAACTGGACCCGCCTCCGGGGCTGTGATAGCCGAGCGCCTGTGGTGTCTGGTCCTGCTGTGGCAGCAGCCGTGCGGGCGGAGGCCGTGGCTTGGCTGAGCCGACGTGTGAGACTTGCCGTCACAATAACCCTCTGGGGAAGAGAGATCACGGGACGCCTTTTCTAAATGGCCAAAGTGGTTTCATTCTTTCTTCCCTCTCCTTACATATGTCTGTGAATATTTGGAGTTTTAAACCATTAATTATTGACAAAGGAGAGAAGAAGACATTTTTTCAATGCTGTAAGTTATTATTAATCGAATGGCCGTGTGCCACCCTGCAATTATGCTGAGCTGAAGTGCCCGCCTCTTTGCAGGAGCTCCGGCCGGGTTGGTGTGGCGGGCTGGTGCCCAGGCCACGTCTGGCCACCTGCCGTGTGTCCTTGAGGAAGTCATTCCTCTTTGAGGTCCCTCCCTGTTTCCTTGTCCGTGGAACTGACGACCTAACACCTCAGAGAACTCCAGGGAAGCGTGGGCTCCAGGCCCCGCGGCGCCTTCCCATCCTGCAGGACGTTACACCAATTCCAAGGGTTTCTCCATTTCTGGATACATGGACTGTTGTGTTTTTAAAAAACTGCCTTTAAGGTCCCTGGAGAAGGATACACAGTGACTGTGCCTGTCACTTCCCCGGGCTCAGCTCCCCGGGCTCAGCAAAAGGGTCCCTTTACCTGCTTCTTTGTGGAGATTCTTCTGGGAGAGTAACTGCCAACAAGTCATGCCCAAGCTCCAGAGGTTTCTATTTTGTCTGTTTTTTAAAAATTTTCCCTTGGGGGACGGCCCCCAATGACAGTGTGCTGGGATGGGGGGGGAGTGGGCACGTGTGACGGAAGGGGTGTGTGTGTGCGAGCCAGGGATGTGTGAGGGTGCGTGGGTGCGTGTGAGCGTGTGAGCATGGAAGCACATGTGAGCATGTGTAAGCATATGAATGTATGTGAGCACGTGTGTGAGTGTGAGCATGTGTGAGCATGTGTAAGCATGTAAACATAAGCGAGTATGAGCGCATGTGAATGTGTGTGCAATCATGTGTGAGCATGTGAGCACATGTGAGTGAGCATGTGTGTGAGCATGTGTAAGCCTGTAAAAATAAGTGAGCATGTGAACACGTGAGCACGTGAGTGTGTGAACATGTGTGTGAGCATGTGTGAGAGCACGTGTAAGCATGTCAACATAAGTGAGTGTGAGAGCATGTGTGAGCACATGTAAGCATGTGAACACGAGTGTGAGAGCATGTGTGAGCACATGTAAGCATGTGAACATGAGCATGTGAACACGTGAACACGTGAGTGAGTGAGCATGTGTGAGCATGTAAGCACATGTGAGCACGTGTGCGAGCATGTGAGCGTGTGCATGTGCACAGGAGCTGGGTGGGGCTGTGAGTGAGGCCAGGAGGTGTTCCGGAAACGGAACTGACCGGATGTGGTGGTGCAGGCGCCGGGCGTGAGCACTGAGGGCGGAGGATGAAATGGACGAGGGAAAATAAAAGGAAGTCCTGTGAGGAACGGACTAGGAGTTAGAAGAGAAAAATGGATAAAAGCAAAATGCATTTTAAGAGCAAACAGCACATGTGGAGCAAAACCCCACAGAGTCCAAAGCACCTGAGAGAAAACCAGCCCTGAGCAGGGAGGTGGCGGCCGGGAGAGGCCCGGGGACCGAGCGTGAGGCCCAGCGACAGCGGGTATGAGCCGCCGCGGGGTTTGCCGCTCCGGGTCCCGGTGGCGGAGAGGGTGGCGGGTGGCCGTGCTCCGCAGCGGGGCCCCGGCACTGGTGACGGTGGCGGTGCTGGCCCTGGGGCCGTCCCGCGAGCACGCTGGGGCGGGCGGGTGAGGGGAGGGGATGCCCGTGCACCTGTGACCTGAGGCGGCCCCTCCTGTGGCCGCACTGGCGTTCCCGCGTGGTGGCCGCCGACACGGCTGCTCAGGGCTCCCTTTCCTCGGTGTCTCCCCGGGCCACGGGTGTGGCCGGCGTGGGGGCTGGTGGAGAGCTGCCCCCCTCCCCCGGTGTTTGCACTTCTGACGGGCCCTGCTTCCCAGGCTCCCGTTCCTCTGCTCCTACACAGTCAGGCGCTAGAGGAAAGGGCAGAGTTGGTGGTGCCGTGAGGTTCGTCCACGCCTCCGTTTGAGAGAAGGAAAGAGGAGCCACGAATCTGCTGAAGTTTTCACTGTCCTCCTGCAACGGAGCTCAGACGTGGACGACTGGGCGCAGCTCTGCCAGCGACGGTGGCCTGCGGGGCTCCAGTGGCTTCGCGCCGCAGGGACCCAGAGCGTGGCTCCTTCCGTAGACCTGGGGCGCCGGAGACGGGCACACGCAAGCCGTGGCCGCGGTGAACCAGGAGCACCCTGAGGGGCCTGGCATCGCCCCCGGGGCCCCTGTGGGGACACGCATGGTGGCCTGTGCCCTTCCCCCAGTTCTTGAGAACATTCTTGGGCAGAGTCAGTGCCCGGTTGGCTTTTCCTTGGTGGCCGTGACCAAAGACATCACAGGACTGGAGGCTCTTATTTGCACAATGATTTTATTCACTAGCTTGCTTGACTTGGTCACAAAAATCAGGCACCCGGTGGCTGAGCCGTGGCTCCTGAGGGGGCAGCCGCTCAAGCCTCCGTGCAGGACGGGCACTTGCAGGGCTCAGCGGATGCAGTTTCCAGAGGCAGGAGGCGCTGAGCGCAAGGACAGTCGTCAGACCTTTGAGTTGTGGGCTTTACGACTCTAATGTCAGGGTGGAGTTAACACATTTCTTTTCGTCTTTCCCTTGTTGAAAAATTAGTTTTCTTGGCATGCAGACACGAACGGTACACATCTGCACTTTCCCGTTGCTTTTTCCAGAAGAAAAGAATTAGCAAAAGCAGGTACCTTGTTAGGAGCAGATTATGCATAAAAGGAATTTACAAAGCATTGGAGTAAAAAGCTCTCACGTCACTGAGATGCTTCAAGTTAGCCTCTGGGACAAGTGCCTCTTAGGTCATTTCAGACTGAGGCCCCTTCCCGGGACCCTCCGTGGATTAGGAAACAAAGCAACATCCATTGTTTGGCTCCCTTGTAGCCACACTTGTGCTAACTCGGGTTAATTGGGACTTGTGCTCGGGGCACTTGGGGACTTTGCAGGGCAGAGCTGGAGAGTATTGCCGGGGCTTTGCAATGTGCAAACTGGGACAAAAGTTGCAGGTGGCAGCTTTGCTGGCCCAGACAATGAGACAGAGAGAGAGAGCACAAGGGCTCTGGGAAGGTCCCTAGTTGGACAGGGTCTCCCAAAATGCAAAACACAGAGTCACCACGTGGCCCAGTGGCCCCAGTGGTGCACACGCGTCCCGTGCCGGGCTTGTCCGAGGTCAGGGTGGTGTCATGCACAAGAGCCCAGAAGTAGAAACGACCGACAAGCAGGGCCCCTGGCCAATGAGCAAAAAAGGGAAACGTACCTCCACACAACAGACTGCTTATTGTCAGGCCACAAAAGGAGTTAGGTGCTCACGGGTGCTGCCGCCTGGATGGCGTCAGACACATCCTGCTTAGGGAAAGTCCACGTATTGCACGCTAACATTATGTAACATGTGCAGCAGGGCAAATCCAGACATGGAAAGTCTATGAGAGCTCACCCAGAGGCGGGGTGGGGTCAGCTCTGCCCGGCCTGGTGTTAGCAGGAAGCAGGGCCCTTTCCGTTCATGGTCACCTTGGTGCATCTCAAACCCCAAAGAAGGCACAGCTTGGAAAGCAGTTGAAAGCGATCTTTGGACAAAGCTGTTGTGATAATAATGAGAAGAAACAAGTGTCAAAGCTGCAGAGAAGTGACCTGCGTAGTGGGTTCTGCTACGCAGACCAATCCCAGGGGTTGATCTGCATCTTACGACCAGGTCAACACAAGCAGATTTTGTGCCCAGACTGTCCTCTGCTGTTCTTTGTGGGGGGCCCACTAGAATACGGGGAGGGGGCCCAGCTCCCGGCCGAGCCCGGGCTGTGTCCTTCTGAAACAAGCAGTTCAGGCTGCCTGAGTGCTTCACGTGGAAGACAGGAGGTGGCCAGTGACCGATGCCTGGCTGTCGTAAGAAAATGTCTAGACAGCAATTGCCATTCATTTCCCCTAAGAGTGGCAGTGTCATCAGACAGTCTTCACCGCTTTACAAGGAACCCATCCGGGTCTGTGTCGTCACCATCACTTTCTATACCTGACCGGGATTTGTGCAGCTTGAGGTCAGAGGATGAGGACCCCTCCCTGTGCCTGCTGGCCACCTGGGCCCCTTGGACAGGTGTCCCCTCTGTCTCTGTGCTGCTGATCTGGCTGGTGGGACTTTAAGCGCACCGCGTGCTGGAAGAGACTCTGTTCCTTTCTCTTCAGCTGCGAGTTGAACTGGAGGCGAAGCCTGGGGACACTTGGCTGGTGACCGGAACCATCTGTCTCTCGTACACGGTGACCCGGCACAGGCAGGTGCCCCAGCCTCCCCTTCGGAGCTGGGACGTTTCCCCTCTGACTGTGCTCTCCTAACCCCACCCTGAGCACCCGCAGCCGGCCCCTTCTGGGTCTCCTCCTTCCCAGCCACCCCCACCCCCGACGGGTGACCGGCGGAGCACCTTGGGTCACAGTTGCTGCTGCTACTGGAAGGTGGAGTCTGCTCACTCGTGAGGCAGAAAGAAGGGCGCTAGTGTCTGTTGTGAAGCGTCCTTCTCAGTGACGCAGAAATCCCAAGGGTTTTACTCAAACGGGAGGGCCCGTGAGAGGGGCGGGCGCTGGGTGCCTGGGAGCTGGTCCTGAAACGGAAGTGACTTGCAGAGAGGCGGCCCCTCAGGGTCCACGCGCCCGTCAAAGCCTTCTTACGTGTGTCTGCATGTTTGTACACCCCACGGCGCAGTGTAACGCGGGCGGCTGGCCACCTGTTCCAGCCCTTTAGCAGTTGTAAACATTTCCCCACATTCAGTGTCCGCGGGCGATGACGCGCTTCCTGCGCCGAGGACGCTGCTCCCGAAAACAGAAAAGCGTTTCCTCCTGGCCGCCGTCTGCTCTGGTGCAGACACGCAGCACATCTGAAAACACCGCTTGTGTTCCAGGCCCTTCTCGCAACAGCCCGCTGCCCCCTGGCAGGGCCGCGGCGACGCCCTGAGGGCTCGGCTGCCCCAACCCCTCCCTCCTCCCCCCTGCAGGGCCCCCGTGACACGCCGTGGGGGCTGCGGATGGACAAACTAACCCACCGAACAGCATGAGTTGAAACGAGTTGTCCCAAAATCTCATGTTCTCTTTCTCCCACGTTCACATTGCTCTGGACACACATGCGGAGTTGCAGCTCGGTAACAGCCACTTATCCATTAAATTATGGGGAGGTGTGACTCTCAAAGCTTAAATAGATTACTTTCAGTGCAACACGCAGACTTTCCCGTGGCACGATTAGGTGATTCGTCTTTCAGATATCGGGCTCCGAGCCTCGCTTCCTGTGGGGATTTCCTCAGGAGCGCTCCGTGGCTCGGGCTGTAGTGGGCAGAGCAGCTCTGGGTGGCTGCCCGCCCACGATGTTTGGAAGGCCCTGGCTCCGCCTCAGCCGTGGCCTCTCCATATGCTGCGGTGTCCCCCGGGGTCCACCGTGTGGCGGGCAGCCCGAGGATCGTGTGGCAGGTGGAGGAAGGACGAGACGTCGTGGGCCGTTGCATCGTGTCCGAGGAGCCTATGGGAGACAGCGGGGTCCGGGGGACCCGACGGGAGGAGGCAGGTTGAGGGAGTGGCTCCGTTTCTGGGTTTGGGTGCCCGGCTCGGGCGAAATGGTGGGTCCAGCAGGTGCTTCCCGGCTCTCTTTGGCGCGGCCCTGCCCTGCACACGTGCACCGTGGGCGCCTGAGGGTGGCTGGAGGCCAGGCACCAGCAGCTGCGGCCCGCCTGCCCTGTACCCCTGCCAGCTTGCTGTGGGGTACCCGCCCCACCGCCTGGCATCCGCACGGTCAGCGTCCCCGACGGGCCATGGCACCCCGGGGCAGATGGGACGGAGCCCTCGGAGCTGGGTGTCTGCTGTGAAGTTACAATCACCATGGAGCGGCGTGGGGTGGATGGCTTCCGCCGCAGATGGCTGTCATCGTCCACTGGGGACCGGGGGTGGCTGCACACCTCGCCCTCCGCTGAGCTCGCCGCGTCTCCGGCAAGACCGCCTGAGCCCCACACCTGGCCGCGTTTCTGCAGACAGCGGTTTTCACACGCGCCTCCCGGGGCCCGTCCACGCAGCTTGGGCGCAGACTGGACATTGTAGCCAGGGTGGAACCAGCTGATCTTAACCTCAGCAATGACGGACCATCTGGAAGGGGCTGACCTTCCCTGGAGGTGAGCTGTGGGCCGCCTGCCCCCCACCCCCGCACCCGGTCGAGGGGCCCAGCTCCCGCTGCCCACCTCCCGCAGGCCACACTTTTATAATTCTTTCTTCCCAGCTGGTGTTCTGCAGCGGGCAGGGCGCCTTCCTGGGCTCATTTGTGGTCAAGCGGACACAGAAAGGCGGTGGCTCGGCTAATTGCTCTCTCGGCTGATGGAAATGTGTTGTTTAGTATCAGACTCCAGCGATGACGGTAATAACGCTAATGACCGAGGGGATGGGCTTCTAGGGAAGACACAGTTATGATCAGAAAGCTAATAATTACCTCGCAGCCGCAATTGGACTTTTGAATTTTATATTTCTTACATTTTAAAATTCTTAATGACAACGGTTTCCTTAACGAGAAGCGGCTTCTGGAAACAGAACAGGATTCATTTTGACCGAAGAAGCCCCTCCGTTGTGTGCACGGGCAGGCCGCCTGCGGGCGGAGCCGGGACGGAAGACTGTTTTCGCGGGAACGCGGCTGTGCCTTTGAACACAGTGGGCGCGGGGCCGGCACGCACTGCGACAGAGCAGGCCCTGGGCGCCCGGCTCCTCGGAAATCTGCTTCCCTGCCTCCTGCCCTTGGTGCGTATGGAGAATTAAAAGCTACTTGCCTAAACTTAAGATGGATTCATCACCCTGGACCGTCAGGCCCAGGCCTGGGGGGGAGGGGGGGGCCTGGCAGCTGCGGAGGAAAGTGCTGGAGAGGCCGTCCTGCGGGCGTTTCCGACGTCTGCCGCCTCAGCGACTGGTCTTGGCACGCTGAGAAGACCTCCCCCTCCCCGCACGGAGAGCGTGGGTTGGGCTGCTGTGGCCACGTGGCACTGGCTGCACATCCTGGTTGGCGGGCACAGGCTGGACGGCTCCTGGAGCGGCGGCACCCCCGCGCATGTGACCACCCTGCCCGCGGCACCCCTGCGCGGGCGACCACCTCCCCCGCGGCGCCCCTGTGCACACGTGACCACTGCCCCAGCACCCCAGTGCACATTACCATCTCCCCCACGGCACCTCTGCAAGCGAGACCACCTTCCCTGAAGTGGGTGCCCCAGACGCATCTTCCCTCCGCCCAGGTGGGGCTTCCTGTGTTCCAAGTGCTGCTTGGCGGTTTGCAGCCTGCTCTGGTGCCTCTGACGCGGCGCTCCCGTGGCTGCGCGAAGCCGTCCTTCTCGGCTCGCTCCCCTGGGCTCCTCTGGGCCCCGCACCTGCTGCTTGCGCCTGGCTGGCCTCCCGAGGGTTCCTGTGACTCGGGCCTGTGCACACGGCGCTCGGCGTGGAGCCCGTCCAGGGAGCCTCGACCTGTCGTCTGGGCCCTCAGGTCACAGATGGTTGGGACGTTCCTGCTGAAAAGTCACCAAAGTGAAGGCGTAGGGTTATAGGCTCCCTAGAAGGAGCAGCGCATGTGTCTCGGTGGAGAAGAGCAGGGGCTGGGTGGGAGGGGTGCAGGGCGGGAGGGGAGAGCAGGCGTGTCTGCGTGTCCCTACGGAAACCAGCTAAGACACTGTCGGAGAGAGTCAGGGACGCGAGGATGCGTGGGGGCCGAGCAGACCGTTCACCACGTGTGGGCCCCGCGAGCCTGGCACGGGGGCGGGGGAGGGTGGGGGCGGAGACGGAAGCGCTGTGTGCTGTGCGCGGCCGAGTCTGGGCCCTGGCCGTCCGTGCAGGTGAGGAGCCGCTGCTGTTTGAAAAGTCTAAACACACATCTTAGGTTTCGGCGGCTGTGACTCTCGTTCTGATCCCTTCAGTTACAGACAGAACGGATGGATTTTTCTGCCAAGCGATGGGGCCCGGCCCGGCTCGCACCCTGTGTGCCACCAGCTCCCCTCGGCGGAGCCGTGTGCACGCGACCCCCGCGTGAGCCGGGCACGGGGACCCACACAGACGCCCCCGCCGCGTCCTGGCAGTTCTCAGCCACCTCTCTGCACGTTGTGAAGCCCCCAGCAGCCTGTCACTGCATTCCTGTGACTCTCGTGGCGGCTGCGTGCACCGGGGGCGTCCAGGGCAGGGAGCGGGTGGCTTCTCTGCAGACACCCCTGCAGGACGCTCCCGGCCGCCGCCCCAGGCCCGGGAGTGGACGCCAGCGCTGGCGGGGACTGGACCCGGAGCCCCAGGACGCTGGTTCCGTGGGGACGGCAGAAGAGGCGACGAGCTGCCGCTGACGGGTTCATCCTGGGGTCCCTGCACGTTAGGACCCTTTCCTGGGAGCAGGGATGAGGGTGGGCCTGCTGCACCGCGTCCCCCACAGCTGGCCGTCCGTCTCTGTAGAGGGACCCGGGTGGACGGCAAGCGTCCCTGTCCCTTTCATGTGGGGCCTTGTGGACGGGGGCTTCGGGCTTCCAGTGAGAGGACCAGAGGGGCCATCTTGACCCTCACGCTTCTAGAAGACTCTGGGGTGTTCCCGAGGCTGATGTAGCCGCAGCCACCTCTGCGGACGACATTCGCCCGCCCTTTCCAGGTCGCCCTTGCAAGCCGTGTCCCGCCAGCCTCCCTGTGCCACGTTCAGGCGGCCGGGGAGCCCAGCGAGTGCCTGGGAAGAGCACAAGTTGTCAGTGGAGCTAGTGAGCAGATTCTGTGCGTGGAGTCGTCAGGCGTGGCCCCATCCTGGCCGTGGGGCAGCCCTCGGTGGGGCTTCCCGGGAAAGGGCCGGTCAGTGTCACAAGCCGTGGGGGCTGCACGGTGGCGGGGGCAGCCTTCCCGCAGCCCTGGCTGTGTAGACACCTACTGCACAGAGCAGGCCCCACGCGGGGCAGTAAGTGCTTTGGTCCCATTTCGTCCGACTCCCGGCACAGAGGTGGACGTTCGTTCGGCCGCCATGGGTCCCCGTGTCCTTCCTTCCTTCGTCTGCAACGGCAGGAGCAGCAGCGAGGAGCCAGCACTGCCCTTCCCCGAAGGCGCCAGCGATGCGCTCTCCTCCGCCCGACGCGCGGCGCCCTCGTTTCATTAAGCACGTGATATTTTTCTCTTTTTAATTAAATTTAGATTTCAATTACGAGCTGATCTTTTTGACAAGTATTTTGTCACTCAGCTCTTTTACTACAACTTGTGCTTTGATCAAATGCATCTGAGGAAGCCTCACGCGGCCCGGCTGAGAGGGGCCCAGGCAGGTCCCGGCCACGGACCGTCTGTGCAGCTTGGAGAGCCTGTCACGGCCGCAGGTCACACTTGGTTACGGGTCATTAGTGAACGTTGTGCACAGACCTTAGGACTTCAGAGCGGATCGGCTGCGGGGCAGAGACACGCCCCCCCATCTGCCCCAGGGTGTCCACATCCACAGCGGCGCGTCCACAGATCTTCGCCGAGTGCAGTCATGTTCTTTAACTCTTGGTGGTGCCGGCCTGCCCGTCTTCGCAGTTTGACTTACTCTGTGATCTTGACGTCTCTTTAAGGAGCGTCGTCTGAAGTCTGAATTCATCCTAGTCTTTTGCCCTGAAACTTTCTCTCAAAGAGGAACGACTGCTGCTTGTTGGATGATAAGGGGATTAACGCACTGAATCGTCTCAGTGACCCTGGCAGCACACCTTGGCTCGGAGGTACCGGCCCTGCTCTGGGGCCCCACGCCACCCGTGTGAGGCCGCGGGCGACATCACGGGGCCAGGGAGAGCGTGCCCGCCCGCCCTGTGCGCCCGGGGCAGCGTCCACGCGGAAGGAGCCCGTCCCGGTCCCAGCACACAGTAGGTGCACAGTGAAGCCGGTGGACTGAGCAGATGAAGGTCGGGCCAGCAGGGTGGGGACGGCCACAGTGCTGAGCAGGCGGGGTGAGTGCGAGGGCTGCGGCGCTGCAGGGAGCACTGTGGTCGGTGCTGGACACGCTTAGCGTGGCTGTTGCCCCAGGAGGCGTGTCTGTTGTGAGCTGGGGGTCGTTACCCTCTCCAGGTCAGGCCCATGGGTGTTGAGGGCGGGGCCTGACCTGGTCATGGAAACATCCCTGCATGTGACTCGTGAGTCAGTCTCCAAACAGGCGTTCGGGGTCCCCCCGGCGGGTGCCAGAGCCTGGGGCCGGTGGGATGGGGGACGCTCACTGAGGGGGGAGAGAAATGCGGGGGGGGGGTCCCAACTGGCCTCAGGGGTCCCGTGTGTGTTTTCTCACAGTTACTTACCTTTCTAAGTAACGAATAGCTAGTGCGTGCAAGTGACTCAGAGCACATTTATTTTCCGAATTAACACCTTCTGTTGTCCATCAAGGCAAAGGTCGCAACGGGTCTAAGCGACCAGGACCCTCCTGGGACCTCTGCTGTGGCTTCTGCCACGTGCTGTCCTGGGGTCCTGCCGGCAGAACCTTCCGGACTCATGGGGCTCAGGCGTCTTCCCGCGCCCTCGCCCCTCACCTAGAACGGAAAGGCCCCCGCGGTGCCGTGCGGCTGCTGTCAGGGGAAGGCGGTGTCTCTCCCTGCGCTGCCCCGACACGGCTGGAGCTGCGCGCCCAGTATCATCCCCGAACCCGCGCAGCCAGGAAGGTGGTGCGTTCCCGACCGACTTCCCGGCTGCGAACCGTGCGGCCCTGGCTCCCGTCCTTCGAGGGAAAAGACAAGGGGGAAACGCCACTCGCCTGCCAGGCTCATTGGACTCCGTCCGCGTGGAGAAATGGCGTGTCCACGTCCTGTGCTGGGGGGAGGGGCCCTCCGTCAGGAAGCCTTGGGTGTCAAGCGAAGGATGGCACGTTCTGAGGTTCCGACAGTCTGCTGGGTGGTCCTGGCCAAGATTCCTAACTTCTCTGAGCCGCCAGGGACGAATCAGGTAGAGATTATGAAGGTGAGTCCATGTCCGGGGCTCTGGGTGTAATGTGAGCCGCTGGCATTTTTGTCATTATTGTCACGGGGCCAGACACCATGTGCTTTGTGGCCCAAACTAAGTCTCCCAGAGGACAGGCCCCTCTGCGAAGCCTGGGTGGTGGGCAGGACAGGCGGCGGCTGTCGGGGTCTGCAGCGCAGGGAGCTGGGGACCGAGGGCTCCAGCAAGGGCCTGCGCGGCGCGGGCCCACGTAGAAGTATTTACATTCTGTACCTAATTAAGGGCGCTCATCAAATCCATTTGGGCAACTTGATATTAAGAGAAGGAGTAATCTTTATGGGGATCGTCTACCAAGGAAAGATTAAGTCAAGATTGTGGAATGCTCGGGCGGAAGACATTAGCAAAGGGCCCCTGCTCTGGGCGGGAGACTAGGGGGTGCGGGGCCCCGGCCTGTGGCCCTGGCCTTACTGGGTTCCTAGGCTGCTCCGGCCAGGCCACCCATGAGCCACAGGCCCATGAGGGAGACAGCTGCCGGGAAGGGAAGCAGGCCACCGCTTATAGTTATTAAATGTGGGGAGAGGCTCCATCCATCCGGGCAGAAAGTTTGCAGTGTTTGCTGGGCGGGGGCTCGGGGGGGGGGGGGTCACAGCCCTTCTTTGAAGTGTCTTCACGGAAGGTAAACATCTGAAGAAGGTAAATAGCTTGCTCTTCTCGGCCCAGGGCCAGCGGGGGCGGGGAGGGCCTCTGAAAAGGGAAAGCAATAAAGGAATCCTTAGGACAGCAATTTGCACATTTACTGCTCTTTGATATGTTAACTAGATTTTTAAAAATGGAATTCTTGGTCTTTGGAGGCCAGCTCTGACCAGGAAAGCGGCTGCTTGGCCTCTGTGAACCAGCCCAGCAAGTGAGAGGTGTAGGGAGCGGTCGTCCAAGCTCCGAAACTGCCGAGGTGGGGGTGCGCAGCCCTGCCGCCAAAGACGGGGGTCAGGGAGGCTGCGCCCCGCTGCCCGATCCTGCTGAGGCCCCTGCGAGTCCCGGAGTGTTTCCGTTCTGAAAGCGAGCCATGCTGTTCAGGACTAACACATAAATATTTTATTTTAGGTCATCAATATTCTCTGAAGACCAAATAGTTCTGGATTTTTAGGTTTACTTACCTAAAGTAAACCTACTTACCTTAGGTTTACTGCCATCCTCAACCTCGAGGATGAGCATAACGGACGATGATGTTAAAACATGTCATCATGTGACACGTCGTCGTGTGTTTTTGACATAAAATATTTGACAAAACTCAGCGGCAGGCCTGCCGATTGGTGGGAGGCCGCGTCTCCCCAGATCTGGTCCGTGGCGTGTGCAGCTACTGTCTTCTGCAGATTTACTTGGCTGCTAAACACGAGCCACGTCTTTGACTTTGAAAGCTTCCTAGCTTTCCAACAGCCGATGAAATGAGACTCTGATTTCCAAACTATGTCCTTAGATTTGGTGTTTCTCTGCCAGCACTGTGGGTGGGGCCTCACCCTCCGGGGCCCTGGGAACCGTAAGGAGGCCGCCGTGGATGAGGCGAGAGCAGTCAGTGGGCAGCTGGTGAAGTGAGAACCATGCCCCACGAGACACAAGCGGGTGGCGGGGTGTCAAACACACGCTTCCTGTCCTGACGCTTGGTCAAATCACTTGCAGTCTTGCCCTTAAGCAACACAGTTGTGATGGTGTGAAAATGTCCTGGGGACATGGCTGCTCACGTGGTGCGAGCCACGGCGATGGCGTGGTTGGCAGCCAGCACCTGACAGCGGGCCTTCCTCTGTGTCTGAGCAAGTGGGTGGGGGGTGGGCAGGACCTAGTGACCCATCCTACCCGGCGCAGGGCTGCGGGTCAGGTGGCTCAGCAGGTGGTCGGAGGGCACGGCCCAGGGCAGGCGCCGTTCCGTGGAAGTGGTGCCGCGTGGTCCTGTGAGGACCCACGGCCTCCGTCCTTGTTTCGCGTTCAGGGCAGATTCTGGGCTCCGTGTGCTGACCCGGGTCAAGTGAAGAGGAGAAACGCATGTGTCTCCCAAGCGCTCAGGGGCACCGTTCGGTCACGCCGCACGTTTCCTGGGGACAGTCACCCCCGTGGGCAAGTGTGAACTGCACCTTCCCAGGGGTGTCACCAGCAGGACGGGACATCTGGAGCAGCTGGGGCTGTGGGGGCATCCTGTGGGCCCTCCTCACGCACCCCTGCCCGTCCCCCCTTGCCTCCACACGGACATCGTCCACACAACTCCCGAGTCTGAGACCCAGCGCAGACTCCCCGGGGGCACCTTCCCAGGCGCCTCCGCCAGTGAGGCTCGGGGCCACGGCCCATCGGAGGGGTGCAGCCGGTGCGTGGACGTGAACAGACGGAAGCTGAGAGCACGGCACGGAGATGAGGCAGGCGTTCTTTGTAAACCTTCTCTGTTCTGCATGGTGGCCCTCCTCTGCTGAGGCCCAACTGTGACACGAAACGTCTGTGTCTTTGGGCCACTGTCAGCTGTCGTCCTGTCCTGGGCCCGGACGCTGTGCACCTGCACTTTGCATTAGAGATAAGTCACTGCCTAATTAATCCCTTTTCTCTGGCTGCCTCTCGGGTTCGTCTTGCTCACGGTGTGTGTGCTCACGTGGAGGAAGGGGTCAGCTGGTCACGATGGGGGGGCAGTGTGCAGGGCCCTCCCGTGTCCCCAACTCTGCTCCGTCTGGACGGGGCCATGCACGCCGGCTCCTCGGAGGAAGAGCGGGGACTGTGAGGTGTCCAGGCCTCCTGGGCCCTTGGACTGGTGGGCTTTGGAGGCAGGGCTAGCAAGTGGGGGGCTGACGTTTCCCAAGGAGGGGCCGTGGGGCTTGTGACATCCGGGAGCCCCTCCCACAGCCGCCCCCTGGTCCTTGGCGGGGACCTTCTGCACTGGGAGTCTACTGGGTTCAGAGCTGAGGGAGCACGGTGGGGGTGGGGACCGTGTGGTACAAACAAGCAGAGTCAGGTTTGGAATAAGAGTATGATTCTAGAATGTTCTAGACGGAGGAAGCTCAGCTCCTTGACTTTGTGCAGACCCGTGAAACGTGCCTGCCCTGATGCTTGCCTGCTCTCCCGCCAGGTCCCTGAAACACGATAGGAGTCTGTGTTTTTGGCAGCTCGTGGGTCATCGGCTTCCTTGTGAGAACGAACAGAGTTTTGTTTATGCGTTGGAGGAGGAGACAAGGACCCTAGTTCGTTACCCAAGGATTATGAGCCCTTTTATTTTGGATTCTGCAGTCTGACCAGAGAGGCTGCGCTGACATTAGCGGAGAACTTCGTCCTGACGGCACGAACGATGTTGTGCCCAGGAAACCTCCACCGTATCTCCTTGCTGAGTTTACATGTTTCCCAGAGGAGACCTCCAGAAAGGAAGAAGATACGGGCTCAGGTGTATTTGATCGCATGATCTCGGGCCTTACTTTCCCCGTCTGTAAGGTGAGGCGGCTGGGCGGCCGGCCCCCACGGTCACTTTCAGCAGCAGCTCTGTGATCATATCAGGTGTGTTTGGTGCATTTCCTTGAAAGCAAATCTTTATCAGATTCTTCTGTGGATGAAATTCTCATGGTAACAAGGTTTTGTGCGAGTGTGGAAAACAGCTTCGCAAGCACGTGAAGCAGGGCGGCCCCGGGCTCCCCGGGGACAGCTGTGGGGTTGCTCACTTTCATCCGAGACAGGGATGTGCTCCAGCTCCGCCGGACGGCATCACTGAAGGGCCCTCATCTGAGCCCGGACCCCACCACGCAGGGGTTTGCTCGCAGCTCACGGAGCCTCTCTGAGTCTCGTGCTGTGTTTCTGAAGCAACTCTGAGTTCCTTCCCCGCAGGGCCCGTGAGGAGGCCCGGGGCCCGGTGTGGCGCACGCAGGGGGAGTGGTTCCGAGCGCCAGCAACACCACTGACGGCAGGCTGAGGAGCTTCCACACGGCCTGGAGGGAGGCCGTCTGGAACTGCCCTTCACTTTGAAAACTCAAGGTCATGAACAAATACTTCTTTAGCAAGTACTGTCTCCCAGGGCAGTGTTCCACAACAGCCGACTCCCCTCTGGCAGATACATGTATGTGAGTGTGCAAGTGTGTGTGTGAGTACATGCATGTGGGAATGTGTGGGTACACGTGTGCAAATGTGTGAGCACTTGTGCGAACACACGTGGGCGAATGTGCACATGCATGACCATGACTATCCATGTGTGTGGTGTGCACGCATGTACACATGGGTATGCATGTTTTCGAGTGCACGTGCACGTGTGTGCAAAACTGAGTGTGAGTGGTGTGTGTGTGGTAAATGCCATGGGTTGGGGTGACTTAGCTGCGTGTTACCTGGCTCTGTGTAGGTGCTCGTTACTCATTAATAAAGTCATCTCTCAAGTAAGGACCTAAATAGGAAGGTCTTGCTGCCAAGCTAGCGAGTATTAACGTGTCTTACGAACAACCACAGGGAGCGTGTCCTCAGGACTTTGTGACGCCCCAGGTCCTGGCAGTTCGGGTTGGATTCAGGGGGCTCAGAGGCGGGATGTGATCCTGTCCCTGAGGCGCACCGTGCATATGCCCTCCTCCCGTTAGGAAGGTTCCCCGATGTGGCGGGGATGAGGGGGACGGCCACGGGCTGCTGGGTCCATGTGGAGGCAGCCTGTCTCCATCACCACCGTTTTGCACGCCCACACTGTGACTCTGGAAACACGGGAGCTGGCTGAGGAAACCTGGGGCTGAGTAAGACGAGTCACTTTGCGTCTGGGCGCGGTGCTGGGCCTGTGGATGGGTCTCCAGACGCTCGTGCAGCCTTTCCACGGGCTGCGCAGATTTGAGAAATGCCCGATGGAGCAGTCTTCTTCTCTGTCCCCAAACCATCAGATGCCCCCTGCCCAGGGGAAGATGGAGTTAAAATTGAGGTCCTATTTTTTTCAAATAGTTGGAACTAAACGCGGCATTAGCGCTGTCTCATCATGGTTAAGCCCAGATTTGACCTCATCTCCAGAGATAAGACACCTTAATTTCCACTGTGGGAAACCACAGAGGCAGGCGGGCAGTCAAATAAAGGAGAGGCCATCCATCTACGTGTGCGACGCTGAGGACGGGGACAGCTGGGCGCTGGTTTGCAAAACCAAATTTAAATGCCAGCTACGGGAGTACAGGCACCTAAAAATCCTGGTGTTAGAAAGTTAGCCGAGCAAACTTGCCTTGGGTGTTTCAATGAGCTTAAAGGCTGAGAAAAAACATAAGCAAAAGGGGACGTTGTTAAGTTTCACGGTGCCATTCCTTGCGGTGTGAGAAATGAGGTGTGAACTCCAGGTTCTACGTGTGGGATGTGACCGTGCGGGCGGCCAGGGCCTGGCGGGAGAGTCGAGACGGGTCCCCAGGTTACAGGTGAATTCACACACACATGCGTGTGCTTCTGCAGATCTATGTGAAATACACACGGCCGCTCACTGGGGATGTTCTGTAAAGTCACCACGAACGCCGAGTTAGCGAGGGCTGAACGGCTGCTCCCTGGGGAGATTCGGGGATGGGCTCCTGACAGCCTCTGGTCACAAGTTACCTGTCAAAAAAGCGATGCATGACCTTGTTTCGTATGTCCGTATAGACGCCTTGTTGGGGGCGCCTGGGTGGCTCAGTCGTTAACCATCCAACTCTTGACTTCAGCTCAGGTTGTGATTGTGGGTTCGAGCCCCACACAGGGCTCTGTACTGGCAGCCTAAGGCCTGCTTGAGAATCTCTCTCTCTCTCTCTCTCTCTGTTCCTCCCCTTCTTGCTTTCTCTCACTCTCAAATAAATCAGCTTTAAAAAAAAAAGACGGCTTATTTACTACGTGTTGCGGACTCACTAACGTTGAGCTTGTGGCCGGAGCTCGGGCCCAGAGGCAGCTCGTCTGACCCGCGTGTTTTCTCCGTGAGCGCATCACGCCCTCCTGCGCTCACGGGCACTCAGATGGCTCTCCGGCACTTCGCGTGGGGCTGTTTTAAACCCTGAGATCACCCACAAATACCACCCAAGTGTGCGGACCGTGGACTGAGGCCGCGAGGGCCTGGGCTCGCAGTGTCAGAGCCGGACCCCAGCTTGCTCGGCCTCGGCTGGGAGCAGGCAGGTCGGGCGACTCGACTTGTCACCGCCTTGCACGCATCTGTGCGTGACCGTGAGGCACCGCGAGAGTTGTTTTTGAGGGGACACATTTTAGTGAGAGGGGGATGTGCAAATACGGAGTCACGGCTTGAGGATGGACTGCATCTGACTGTGTTTAAGAAGCCCCTAGTAACTTAACAGGAAGACAGTCCTGTTATGGGGAAGTGAAGGGCGTGTCTCCGTGCAGGGGGTGTGAGGGCGGGAGCCACACAGGCCCCCCAGCGGGCCGGCCACGGTGATGGTGAAGACCTCACTTCTGTCTACACCTCCTTTGCAGGCCGCTCCCATCCTCTGCGTTGGCCGCCAGTGGGTGTGGCCCGTGGAAGGAGAAGCCCTCATCTCTGCTCTTCCCGAGTCGTGCTGGGTATTTACCTGGCTCTTTCTCCTTACGTTGGCTCCTTCAGCAAAGTTAGCCCCGCGATCCTTTCCTGGCTCAGCACCTCCCCCCTTCTGTGTGGTCGTGAACTAGGGTCTTGCAGGGAAAGAATAATGAAGGAAAACAGATCTACGAATGTCTGCAGGTTCTATCGATCTCACGTTCCTGTTCAGATGTGAGTCTGAGGCAGGTGTGGAAGCCCACGGACTCACTTTCAGTTGACTTATGTCCTTGCTAATGATGCGATGGATTTTTCTGTTAGTTTGTTATGATTTTTTAAAATTATTGGCATTAGCATTAATCTCCAGGAAAATGAATATAAAACAGGAAAGACGTCCTGGGCTCATTGGCAGGACACCATTTTCCGGAACCCGGTTCTGCGGCATTGAGTGAAGCTGATTCCATTCGGCCCTCATTCGATCACAGGTTGTCTTTTGTCTCCCTGGGCAATTCCATAACTCTGATATTGACCTTAACTGAAGTCCTTTGTTTTGTACCCTAACAGCCCAAAGCATTAAAAATGCGTGTTTACTTAATTTGTCCTGGCATGCAGTGTAATTACAAGCAGTTCGTTTTCTCTGTTGTAAAATATGGTCTGGAGGAGGAATAAAGTAATGCGGAAAATTAACATGGTGATGTACTGTGCGGACGAGGAGCGCTGAGACACGGCGCCGCGCCGGTGCCGGGCTGCTGCCGCGCCTCGTTCCAGAGCAATGAAGAATTAAATGCCTCTTTCTCAACTATATGTGCATGATTTTCAACTGCAGTAAAATTAATCTGATCTGCCTCTGAGAATAAACAACAACAGAGCTGAAGACCCCACAGAGTCGCGCGGCGTGCTTGCAGAGAGAAATCCATTTCTGTGTTTGTTTTAAGGGGACAGGTTGTGGGGAGAGCGCACTTGGCTAGGTCCCTAAGGTTGCGTGTGCACGCTGGGTCCTGAGGGGCTCTGGCAGCTGTGTCTTTCGGGCCGGTTTCTGGACGGGCTGGGGGGGGGCGCCCAGGTGGAGTGGGGTGTGGGGACAGAGTGGCCCGCGGCCTCCGTGTCCCCATCGCTGGAGAGGCCTTGCCACCTTGGCAGGGGTGTGCGCTTCTGTCTCACTCTCGCTGCAAAACATTTTGTGATACTCTGTATGAAGGACACTGTATAAATAATAAATTACAGTGTATCATTTACCAAACTTCAAGTGATCACAGAAAGAAACACAATAAGCCTCTTACAAGGAAGGTAACGAATTCACCGATCTGCTCGGGGAGCAGGCCAGGACACTGTCTGTGCACAGGGAGGCGTGGCCCACACGGGTGTGAGGCGAAGCTTCCATTATGTATTTCCCGAGCCCCCCGGGAGTGGCCTCCGGGCCTGGGGGCTGCACGTCCACAGCCCTGGAGCTGCGTATCCAGTCTACCCCCCACCATCGGCCTCGGGAAGTGGGGTTCCCCACGGGGGAGAGGGGACTTTTTAACAACAGACAAGGAACAAAAATCCCACTGAACCAACTGGCCCATGGTAGGAAAATCATTACATGAGGTCAGGCTCAGCAAATATCTTAAGAATAATTCCTCCTGTGATTCATGACCTTTGGGGATTTAATCAATAGCATTAAAAAAAAGTGCATCAGCCAGTCGTCCAGACGGCCCTCCCTGGCGGGAGTGAGCTGCTTGTGTTTTCGATGTTTGTGTTCCGTCTGCTCGTGTGCAGTAACGCGATCAGGGCGACCCCGTTCCCCCCTCCCGCCGCCAGCCTGGGAGACGCACTGTGTCGCCCTCAGCTGTCTCCGCTGCTTCAGCCGGTGCCCACTCCCTCCGGGACGGGGGCGTGAGGGGCCGGCTGGGCGAGCAGGTGCCCTCCCCAGGGCACCGGGCAGACACAGCCTCACACGCGGCCACCACGATGTAGGTGACGGCTTCCTGTTTCACCACAGGTCTCCACCCAGGCAGAACCAAAGAGAAAGCGGGCGGGGGCTCCTGGGGGCCTCCGTCGGCTGAGCGTCTGAGTCTTGATCTCGGCTCAGGTTGTGGTCCCGGCGTCGTGGGACGGAGCCCCACGTCAAGCGCTGCCTGGCAGCACGGAGCCTGCTTGGGATTCTCGCTCTCCTTCCCTCCCTCTGCCCCTCCCCCACTCATGCTCTGTCTCTCTTAGAATAAACTTTCACAAAGAAACAAATAAACAACAACAACAAACAAACAAACAAGGAGAAAACGGAGCGAGCCCTGGGGGCAAGTCACTGTGCCTTCTAGGCCCAGGTCGCTCCTCGAAGCACAGGGAAGCTGATGAGGTTGACTTCTCCCTAACTGGCTCCTTCTTCTCCCCAAGGGTGGGGGGCATTTGACCTGCGGCCACAGCAGACGTGAGACGTGTCTCATGCCGTCGGGGGTGCAGGGGTCCGACAGGCGGCGGGTGTGGACGTGCGGGGACTTGTTGGTGCAGGAGCGCCAGCCCCGTGGGGCCTCCAGGGCGGGGAGGCGGGTGCTGACTCAGAGCCGCCTTGGGCTTCCAGGAGAAGGCGGTTCCTCCTTCCTCTTCCTACGGGGCCCCTGTGGCTCCCGGCGACGGCGACGGGAGAGTCGGGCCTGGGTGAGGCCGCCGGCCCCCCCCGGCCCCAGCCCACTGCAGACTCGCCCATACGCCGCACCGGGGCCGGCTCCCAGCGCTGGCTCTGCGCTCCCATCCGTGTCCCTCGCTGTCCTGGCCCGGACGACCCCGCTCGCCGCAGGCTGCCTGACGTCCGTGGTTGCCCGGAGCCTGGGGCTCAGCGAGAGCCTGGGCTGATCCTGGGGTCCCGGGGCGCCCTGTGCGGGCAGGCCATCAGGCGCCCTCGCGCTCCCGTCCACCCCACGCCCGGACGCTGGCCCCGCTCCAGCTCCCGTTGGCAGCCCTTGGCGGGGAGTGTGGGGTAACAGCTCCTGACGTGAGGATGACACGCGCTCGGCTGCTGTGCCTGTGCACAGCGTGTGGCCCCCACACCCACGGGCCCGCCTGGTCCCGCAGGGGCGTCTCAGTGAACTGGAGCAGGACGGGAGGGGGCTGGTCACGTGATAATGATGAAAAACTCTCCGGGGTGTGCGTGCGGGCCCCTGAAGAGGTCGGCGTTCCGCTCACCCCGTGTCCCCCTCATTTTCGATCCCCCCCGACATGAGCCTGGAAGTACATGACCGTCTCTGGCCAGTGAACTATGAGTGGGCGTCAGGGTCCTGTCGTGGGGGAGCAGGAAACCCCCCACCGTGGTCGTGAACTGGGGAGCCAGGGGTCCCCGAGGGAGAAGCTGCTCGGCGGGGAGGCCTCCTGACCCTGAGGCGAGGCGACGTCAGCTGTGTTAACCTCCGAGGCCGGGGTAGGTTTGCTCCCGCAGCGCAGCCTGACCCACGGCTTTCACATCTTGCCCCCGTTCAGCGACACAGATTTCCCACTTCTCTCCGAAAGCCACTCCGACCTAAGTTTGCAGGTTGCTGTAGCTCAGGTAAAATCCCGGTCTGAGTTTCCATGAGGACCTAGTGACCAAATGGCGCTTTGTCTGTCTCTCTGTGGTGAGCGGACAGATTCCGGCCATGCCCTCCCTGTTCTCTGCATCTGCCGGGGCGGGTCACGCCTGTGGACTCTCCCACCATGGACTCTCTGCCGTGGGCTCTCCCGCTGTGGACTCTCCGCTGTGGACTCTCTGCCATGGGCTGTCCACCGTGGACTCTCTGTCGTGGACTCTCCGCTGTGGGCTCTCCGCCGTGGGCCTCCCAAATGGCCGGCGGTCACACACCCTCTGTAAAAGGCAGTGCTCACCCTCAGCTTCCCTAGAAAGAAGATTCTGTGGACATGGGTGGAGCTGGGGATGCTGGCTCCTGGGAGTCCTGCCCCCAGGACAGACCCTCCTTCCCGTGGCCGTGGGGATGTGGGACAGGGCCCTGGCCACCCCCCGAGAATCACCCCAAGTGTCACACCGTCTGCCCAGGGTAGCGAACCTCCAGTGAGCACAGCCGATGGGATGGAGCCGCAAAGGCCTCCAGCCCCTCTTTGGGGAGACCGCGGAAGGCAATGCCAGCTTCAACTCTTCCTCTGGCGTCTCCACCCGCTGAGCCTCGGATCTGCCTCCAAGCTCCCCTCCGTCTGGCCCTGACCTGACCGTGTGGGTGATGCCCCTGAGTGCACGCCCATGAGCCTGCAGAAATGCAGGTTATGTGAAAAGGGAGCTTGGCTACTACAGGCTGCCTGTGGTTGTGGGTTCAAGTGCGTGTACACATGCATGTGCGTGTGTCCTGTGTGTGCACACGCATGCACGACCACATGGTCATGTGTGTGGGCACACACGCATGTCCACTCATGGCTCTGCACACACGCACACACATGAACGCTCATGCACACATGTTCATATGTGTGAGTGTACACATGTGCATGCCTGAATATGTGTGCATGTGTGAGAGTGCAAGTGTATGCATGCCTGAATGTGTGCACATGTGTGAGTGTGCACACGTATGGTAGCCTGTACATAGGGAAGGTGTGTGTGTAAGCACGCACACATATGGTGGTCTGTATATAGGGCATGCACATGTGTGAGTGTGCACGTGTATGATAGCCTGTACACAGGGCACACAGGTGTATAAGTGTGCACACATATGGTAGTCTGTACACTGGGTGTGCACTTATATGAGAACACACACACGGATGATAGTCCATGTAGGGCACACGTGTGTGAGAGCCGGTTGTGGTGTGGGAGAGGGTCACCTCCTCTCGCAGCAGAAGCTCAGCTCTTCCTTGGGATCGGGAGCAAGTGCTTGTCCCCTCTGTTCTCCCGGCACCTGCGGAGCCCGTCGGGGGTGGTGCGCAGCCCACGGTAGCTTCCAGCAGGTGGGCTGGGAGGGGGCAGCGGCCTGCGGTGGACCCAGCAATGCGTCTCTGCACATCTGTAGTTACCAAGTGGCCTAGAAGTACTTTCACTAGTCATTTCTCTTGAAGGACTTGGGGAAATGGTGGGACTTGGAACTGGGCCATGGGGTGCCCCCCCCCCTCCAGGGCAGGCGTTCTGGTGACCCAGGGACGTGTGTGTGTGTGTGTGTGTGTGTGTGTGTGTGTGGCTCTGAGCAAACAGGTCTCTGCGTCTGAGGCCCGAATCGTGGAGATTCCCGTCCAAGCCGGTCTCAGGAGAGGATGGAGCGAGACTTTCTCGCTCGAGCTGGGCACACATTTCCCACGGCTCCCAGTGCCTTGGGTTGGGGTGGGGGGCGGCTCTGCAGTTCAGGCCACAGCTGGGCGTTCGAGGTGGCCCCCGCGAGGGGCTCGCTATTTCAGGAGGCTGTTGTGCGACACACTCCACCTGCCGAGAGCGTGTGCTCAATTGTGCCCGGTCCTTGCGGGGCGCCCACCGGCCTGAGGGTGACCGGCCAAAGCCTGCTGGCCGCCGAGCGACACCGTGCTGGCGTCCTGACCGTGGAGCAGCGGGCTCAGTGCACCAGTGTGCAGAAGGCCCAGCACAGGCGGGCGATGAGCTCGGGTTTGCCCGGCCAGGAGGAGCGGGAGCAGCCTCGGGCCCAGGCTCGCGCCCTCCGGAGCGTGCGCTGGGCGGGGACAAGGTCAAGGGCCTGCTTCAGCCTGGTCGTTGCTGCTGGAGCCCAGGACGCGGCCCCACAGCTGGGGGCCTCGGCGCAGGGGAGGGGAGGAGAGGGGGCTCCAGGCACCTCTCTTCCTTGCATGCAGGCCACCTGTCCCGAGGCAAGGACCCCTGCTGGCGACGCAGCGATGCCTCCCCAGGCATCTTGTGGGTCTTGTCCTGGCCTCCGACCCTAAGGTGGGGGCACACCACCCCTGCCGCTTCCCCTCTGTGGCCACCAGTGTCCCCATCTGAAGGCCCCGACGATAGCTGCTGACTGCATCTGATCACGGAAGCTGGTGTCTGAGCGGCCTTCCCTGAGGAGCGAGGTGGGGCGGGCATCACACGCCAGCAGGAAGTCAGGGCCCGAGGTCTGTGAGGTTTCCGGAATATTATTCGTGCACTTGTTGACATAGACCCTGTAGGAATCGTACTGAGAAGATATCTTCACGTTCAAGGGTTTTTTTTCAGTTTGGTTTGGTTTAGGGAAATCAACACCAAAAAATCAAAAAGGAAAATAAAAATGAAAAAGCCATCACAATTAGAAGATAGTGCCTGTGTTTGTGTTGCATACCTGATGCCCATAAATGAGGTTTCGGAGCCCGCTTCAAAGATTTCGGTTCTTAAGTCCCTGAAAAGCTGATTTGGTGAGAGAACTGACGTCTGGCACCAACCTGAAATGCCAGGTGAACGTATTACTGAGCACGTGCGTGGCACAGGTCTGGAGCCGGGGCGCTAGTGGGAGATCAACAAACGCGGGAGAGCTCAGAGTGGTGCTGGGGAGACGCGGCGGCCGGTTGGTATAAACACCGTGGCCGCAGCTGCAGGAACGGCGGGTGCGATCGGGGTGAGGCCACGGCCCCACTCGGTGCTTCGGGCAGGCCCACCTGCGGAAGTGGCCCTCGTGGGCTGGAGGGGGGAGGGGAGACGGGGGCCGCGCTGAGTCGGGACGGGCTAATGAGCAAGGGTGATTTCAGCTTCCTCTTCTCTTTCCAAGTGAACAGAGCTGAGCTGCTGATCCGACCGTCCGAGGCTCCGTGGACATGGCGAGTGTTGGAATCCTCTTCCCGAGGCAGAGGTCTGGCGAGGGTGGGGACAGTCATGATGACTTTAAAGGTCCTGGTGGCTGAGGTTTGAATGACAGGGGCCCATGGGTGAGCGACTCCACGGGAGGCTTCTGCTGTGTTCTGGGGGAAGGTGTCAGGGGCAGCTAGAACAAGGCCATGTTGGTGGCTAAGTGGGGGGGATGCAAAGAGAAGCGGGTCGTGCAAACCAAGGGCGGCGAGTGGAGGTGGGGCCGAGAAGGAGGCGCTAGGTCTCGGCGTGCAGCGCGGCGTGGCGGGCTCTGGGTCTGGTGGGAAGGCATCCTTATCTTAGGGTAAGCAGGATGCATTTTCAACTGTTAGCAGTGACCCTGGTGTCCCCGAGCTCTGACCGTCCCCCAGCAGGGAAGCTGTGTGGGTTCGAAGCAGGTCAGGCTCCTGGGGGGCTCTGTGACTGGAGGGGCCAGGAGCGAGGCCCCCCGGGGATCCTGTGAGCTCAGTTCTCTCCTCTGCCAGCTGGCGCGGTGATGCCAGCGTGGGCCCTCAGCTCTACTCCGTCGATGCCCAATCAATGCACCTTGCTGCAGTCACCAGGGTTTGACTGTGTCTTCTAAGGCCTGTGGGCACTGGCACATTGTGACACTTGGGTGGCCGACAGAGCCTCTCCGCCTGCTGAACCCACTTCAAGAAGCACTGATATGTCCTGCACTGTAATTTACTCCACATTAACTTAAACATTATGGGGCCTGGTTTTGGATATGCTTCTGTGATTCTCATTAACGCTAATTAGGGACGTGCGCAGGCATCGAGAACACAGTGTCCCCTGCACATCTCCCACGGCACCAGAGACGCCCAGGCTCCCCCCTGGTGGGGGGCCTGCTCCAGGCTGGACAGGGGCTGGGGGTACGGCCTGCACCGAAGCCACGGCAAAGGTTACGGCACAACAGCATCTATGATGGCTCACAATGGAATTGGAGACTCGGGTGGCTACGCTTCCCACGCTTTGCTTATTCGTGACCATGGAAATGTTTCGGGAGCAAGAAAAATACGTTCTGAAATTTATCAACAGAGTTGGCATTGTGCTCCCATAACTAACGTGCTGCAAAAAGGATCCCAGAGCAAAATGCGTTTTGTAACCTTGTTTTTTAACCTTTCCACACAGTTTCTGGTCACACGTCTATCACATAATAAACGACAAGCAGCCTTCGCAGGAGAGGCCGGGGCCTCACGGTGCCCGGCTGGGAACTGCCGCCCAGGAATCAGCGTGAAGACACAGGTAAGTGAGGTGTGAAGTAGGCACCACTAGTCGCCGCCGTGGGAAGTCGCTGCCTGAAGACTAACAGACTCTCTGCCTCCATCTCTGTACGGTGCGTGGAACAGGCCTGTGGAAGTGGCTTTCCTTCCAGTGTGTGGACATTGAGCTATTTTACACTGGAAACACCGTTTCTCCGCACCCTAGTGCATACAGGAAACGTTTGCTCTCCTTCCAACCGGCGCCCGGCGGGCGCCCCAGCGACCTCTCCTCTGGGCTCCAGGCCCTTCGCTCACCTGCCGGGCAGCCTCGGGGGCGGGGCTTCAGGCCTGTGACTCCGCTCCTTCCTTCTGGGAGGGCGGCGAGTCGTCTGGCAGTGGCCCTGCTGAGTGTGGATCTGGGGGTCATCATGCCCCGTGTTAGAAACTCGACCCATGGGGCAGGGAAGGCATGTGACGGACATGGTGCCACACAGGGGAAGCCCTGCACGCGGGCCCCACGGGCTGAAGGCGCTCGGGCCCCGGGGGCCCAGCAGGGAGCCCTGGGCCCCCCTCCCGGGCTGGCTCTCCCCGCTCACCGCCGGTGTCGTGTGGTCATGATGTGTGGTCGTGACCTGCGGTTGGGGCCTGTCTGGGGCCTGCTTGCAAAGGCCCTGGGGCCGAGACACCACCTTCACACACCCGCCTTCACAGCCACCGCTTTATGTACTCGGGATTCTTTCCACGACTGGTCACAGACACTGCCCCTCTGGCCAGTTCTGGATGGTTTTTGACCCTTGTTGATGCTGTGACAGGCAACTTTGGACTCCCTGGTGGCTCTGCATATGGGCAGCGGTGCCGTCTGCGTCTCTACTTAACTCCTCTCCCCTTTCTAGCTGACGGGGTTTCTGGTTTCACGTTTGCCGAAACCCACGTAACAGAGCCCTGGCCTCACACGGCGAAACCGGAGCTGAGCCAGGACATGTGGCTGGAAACACTCAAGTCCAGCGGCCAGGCCAGGGCCAAGATGGCCTGCGGTTTTATTTAAAAACATTTTTTAAAATGTTTTTTATTTATTTCTGAGAGAGAGAGAGAGAGAGAGAGAGAGAGACAGAGCATGAGCAGGGGAGGGTCAGAGAGAGAGGGAGACACAGAATCTGAAACAGGCTCCAGGCTCTGAGCTGTCAGCACAGAGCCCGACCCGGGGTTCGAACCCATGAACCGTGAGATCATGACCTGAGCCGAAGTCGGACACCCACCCGACCGAGCCCCAGGCGCGCCCCCTGTGGTTTTAGGTGGTGGTCAGGGGAGTGCAGGACGGAGAGCAGGAACCCTCAGCGGGGCCTCGGGCAGGAATCTCGTCATCCTTCCGGAGGCTGACGTGGGGCTCCGCTCCGTGGGCTGCTTCCCCTCCCGCCAGCGTTAGCCCAGGGTGAGCCCGGCGTTAGCCCACCCCATCCAGGACAGAAGCCTGTGGTGGAGAGGCCATCAGGAAACAAGTCCCCTGCCTGTTTTTAGAAATATTCTGAAATAATTTAGACTCAGGAAAGTCGCAAAGATCGTACAGCGTTTCCACACGCCTGCCATGCTGCCCCTGAGGTGAACACCGTGTGGAACCGGGTTTAGCCGTCAGACGCGGACATTAGCGACTTTGTTTCACGGCCTTGACACCTGTGAGGGGAGCTGGTGGGTCACCTGGCAGGGGTTCCTCAGCGTAGTTTGGGGGACGCTTCTTCCTGGCCGGATTGGGGATGTGCAGTCTTGGCCAGAGGACCAGACAAGTGCTCTTGTATGGTTTCCAGGCATCAAATCCCAAGGGATATGGGGTTGGAGAGTCCTGTAAACTTGACCCCTGGTTAAGGTAGTGACGGCCACACTTCTCCGCAGGGAAGTCGCTGAATTTTCCTTTGTCATTAAGGACTCCTTGGCGGGGGAGCGGTACTTGAAATGGATCAATGTGAGTTTCTTCTCAAGGTCATGTGCGCCTCCTTCAGCATCTCACGAGGCTGTCCCCTGCCGCAGCTGTGGCTCTCGTGTCGCGATGGCAACGTCCTGCTTCTCTCCTTTCTTCTACATTGTTCCTCAGGATTGTTCCATAGGAAGTGCTCCCCCAACCTCCCCTTATTTAACATACACGCCTCTGACATGGGGGCTGACGGCCTGCAGACAGGTCCCAGCGTGTGTTGGCATGGTTGTACTGGCTGGAAATGCCTACTGAAGGCAAAAACTTTTTAAATTTATTTATTTTCAGGGGGGGCGGGGCAGAGAAAGGGAGGGACACAGAATCTGTGTGACACAGAATCTGAATCTGCGCTGTCAGCACAGAGCCTGATGTGGGGCTTGAACCCACGAAACCAGGAGATCATGAGCTGAGCTGAAATCTAGAGCCAGACACTTAACCGACTGAGCCCCCTGGGGGCCCCTAATTTTTTTTCTGCGATTTATTCAGGAAGTAGTCACATGTCTGGTGCCATTTTATTTTCTATATGAATTCATGACATTTTCCTCATGCAGTTCTTTGTACCTCTCTTGCTCAATAACGTGGTGGACTAGATATCATCCAGTTAAATGGATCTTAATATTGCTGTCCACTGATAACACTATCTTGTGATTTTATTTATTTTTTATTTTTTTATTATGTCTTTTATTTTTTATTTTGAGAGACAGGGACAGAGAGCAAGTGGGGGAGGGGCAGAGAGAGAGGGAGACACAGAATCCGAAGCAGGATCCAGGCTCTGAGCTGTCAGCACAGAGCCCAGTGCAGGATTCTAACCCATGAACCTTGAGATCATGACCTGATCTGAAGTCAGGTGCTTAATCGATTGAGCCACCCAGGTGCCCCTATTTTGTGATTTTAAACCAGGCATTAACCCAAATTCTTTTAAATAATCACAGAAAGGATATGGAGACAGTGGAGAAAAATGCAGAGAAATGTAAAATGATTGATAGGGGTGGCTCATTAAGAAATGATGGAGATAAGTAAAGGGGCGCCTGGGTGGCTTAGTCGGTTGAGTGTCCGACTTTCACTTAGGTCATGATCTCGCGGTTCGTGGGTTCGGGCCCCGCGTCGGGCTCTGTGCTGACTGCCAGCTCAGAGCCTGGAGCCTGTTTCAGTCTGTGACTCCCTCTCTCTCTGACCCTCCCCTGCTCACGCTGTCTCTCTCTCTCCTAGAAATAAATAAAACATTAAAAAAAAAAAAAAGAAATGATGGAGATAAGTAAAAACTTTTGGAAAGAAACATCTTTACAGGCACTACGTGTCTTCACTCTTCAGTCTTTCTAAAGAAATGACACATGGATATTAAAGAATATTTTTGCAAGATTGGGTGATTCGGATGTGTGTTCTTATGCATATAAATGTTTTACTGCCCTTTAGCAGCTGGCGTTAGCCAAGAAACCAAGATAGTTCTTCCTAAGCTTTAAATCAGTTGTTTTATAGAGCACAGAGAATTTTTTATTATAACATAATTCTGTACATAAAATATCGCATTAAAAGAAGAAGATAAAATTTTGTACTTTTCATTCTCCATTAATTTGACTGAAAACAATTGCAAAGAAATCTAACCAATCAGAATTCTCTGCTGGGAAGCCAGTAGGACTGACATCCGGATTCCGGGTACAGGAGCCAGAAGGGAGTCTTTGGTGACCGGACCCCAGAGCTGCTGTGGGCACGTGGTGACTGCATTGAAAAGGTCATTTCTACAGTGACCAAACAGAGGGCAGCCGGTGGCGGTGAGAAGGGCGCACCCCGTGCAGCCTCGGTTAGTGGTTGTACTGGTTGTTGGATGAGAGGCCTGCGGTCCGGTCCCCCGCTGCTGGGGGGTTGGCTGCCAGGCGCTTGCGGTGAGGACCCCTCCCACGCTCCCCCTCCCCCCCGGGGCAGCCCTGTGCAGACTGGGCCACGAGGCTGACTTAGATGGGCTGCGCGTGTCTGGTTTGCTTGCTTGACCGTCCTCAAGAGCGTCTTCACGTTGGAGCCCGTGCCGGGTGGCCTCTGCCGTGGCCGCAGCACAGCTGAACGTGCCCTGACTGCACCCTGCTGTCCCTGCGTCCCTCGCCCTCACAGGGGCTGTCCCCGCGGCACTGCCTGACCCATCTGCTCACATCTCAGGCTTTTCCTGGGGAGCCCAGGGGACGGCGGATGTTGGAAGGAGTTCATTTTTTGAATATCCCAAAATTCCCTATAAAGAACTAGTCTCCACTCTGGTTCACTTATATTCTGAGTATATTATAAATCTTTGCTTATGTTCTGAGTATATTATAAGTCTCTGCTCATATTCTGAGTATATTGTAAACAGGCTGAAATGATGTGTTTTGACTGAAATCATGGGGGAAAAATCAAGGTCCGTCTTTTTAAAAAATGAGAGAATTCTACCTTGCACACACACACCTGTTCTCCTTGGTGATTCGAGCTCATGTGATACTCTTGTCAGACAGCCTCAAATGTCTCCATGCCTTTGAAAACCTGGCTGTCAGGATAATTAAAACTTCCTGTCCTATTTTTCTGCTGCTTGGATGATGAATAGCAAATAAACTTTCCAGAGGACCAATCCCTCAGGCACACTGGCAGTTATCTCTGCTGCAATGCCACCTGTGTGGAAGTCCCCGCTAATGTCGTTCAGCACTCCCGTGCCAGGGGGACAGGTAATTACATTTTATGCAAAGGAAAGTTTAGCTGAAATGTGAAGCCGGTACCTCAGAGGATGTGCTCAGAGAATGCCGAGGACCACGGACAGCTCCATGGCTAGAAAAATGGGTTTGGAGGCCTGGAGACTGGGGTGGAGAGAGTCTGAATCCAGCCCTTACCTCAAGGACGCCTGGCTCTCGCTCACTGTCTTCACATAAGGAAGGTGTTAGCAGCTCGGTTTCACGGACGAGCCCACTGGAGCACCATCCACAGGAGCCGTCCACAGTTGTAACTTGCCCCGAGGTGGTAAGCTTCGGACAGAGCGCTGGCACCAGACGTGTTTTAGTTTTGGGCATCATGTTGCCATTACCACACCACGTGGCCTGGAAATAACGAGTAGAAAATGTCTACCTCTCTCCATTGCCAGTTCTCGCTGCCAGGTGACACTCGACAGCTGCTCAGATTTTGTCATCTGATGCCTCTCAAGTACCGACCGTCCCCAAGGAGTGAATGTGCCCTTCCGATGTGCACAGTGAGGCTGAACGAACATCACGGTGACACCGAAGCCACTTCACAATCTTTTCCTTGTTGGTCGCCTCACACTCCTTACTCATGCTTCTCGGTGGCATCTGCCATTTGCCGCTCACGTTTCCACACGCCATCTTGGCTGGCGGATTTCGTTTTCCTCTCTCTGGCGCCCGCGCTTAGCACAAGGTCGGGCATTGCTAGGTGTTCATTAAAAGTCTATCAGAAGATGGGATGTGCTTTGAAATGTGTAGCAAAATGTTCCAATGTTCCTGAGCAGGAGCTGTTTTTATGAAGATATTTTTACTATTTAGAAAACGTTGAGCCAAGTTTGAGCAGGGTATGTGATTGCTCACTTTATCGTGTGTGTTGTTTTGATTTTACCAGTGAGAGTGTGACCCTGTGGCCTCCAGGCGTCCCATCTCTGTGGCTATGAGACTTTCTTTCCCAAGGCCACACAGCACGGAGCAGAGACCCGACGCCACGCTGGGCCCCTGGAAACAAATGCACTACAAGCTGATGTGAATCCTCCCTCCACCAATCACTGCCATGTATCCATCCTCTCGTTAATCCCTTATTAACACTTATTAATCACTTATTGACTCCCTATTGCTATGTTTTCATAGTACCCTCAGCAGAGTCTCCCGGGGGCACTTGCTGGAAATGCAGACTCTCGGAGTCCCGTGCCCAGACTCACTGAACCCCCACCTCCGGCCGTGGGACCGAGGAGTCTGTTTTTATGTTGCTTCCTATGGTGATTGTTCTGCGCAGAAAGATGTGAGAACAAAATGTAACGACCCCTGCGAAGTTTTCATACTACTTTTGATGAAAATGAGAGGGCCTTGGAAGAGATGGTTTTGGGGACTGGGTTTTTCGGTCCACAGTTGGGAGCTGTTGCAGGGAGGGCTGTGCACGGGGGCTCACCTCGCAGCTCCCCTGCATCTCCGTAGGGCCAGAGACTAGTTCTCGCCATGGGATGGGAGAGGAAGGTGTGTGTGTAAATTCTGGGCCGAAGTGGGTAACGGCGGTGGAGTGCAAGGCCCGGGAGGGGGCAAAGCCACAGGATGAGAGGGGCCTGGGGAGGGAGCGGGCACAGCCCAGCCTGCAATGGTGGCCACGGCAGGCGTGAAGACGGTGTGTAGCGGAGGGCGCGTCCCTCTGCTGATGGGGACACAAAGGGAGGGATGCAAACAGCCAAGGCGCCTCCTGACCCTCTGAGGTTTTGTTTTGGGAAAGGAACGAATGCTAGACTATAAGGTCTTTGAGCATCAAGCCCCCAAAATTGCATGAGCAGGAAATGGGCAGCACCAGCGGTCACTGCCTGAGGACCTCAGCTGTGCCACAGAGGGGTGTGGGTTCTTTCCAGGATTGGGACCCAGGGGCCATGCAAGTGCCCGCCACGCCGCCTGATGGGGTGGCCAGGAGCTGCTGCCTCTGCTGCAGAGGCGCGTCAGGAGCCTGGTCGGGGGCTGCCTGCAGCTCAAGCTGGACGTGTAGTGGGGTTTGGGGTGATTGGAACAAGGCTACAGGCAGATATTTGGTCTCCAGCGGGTGGTCGCAGATGTAACTTCGCTCTCTGTGCTCTCGTCTCTCGTGTGTCTGGGTGTCCTTGTAGGTGGCTGTGCTGTCCCAGTCTCACGCAGACAAGTTCACATTTCCAGCTGTCACCAAGGGCACGTGAGCATTGGTGATGCCCGTCAGCTCTGGCTTCACCATCTTTTCCACCGGTTGGTTGAATGCAGTGCAGTCTGGGGTCCTGTGGGAGGTCAGAGCCATGAGATGGAAAGAGCTTGCACCCCGATGAGCAGGAACGGTCACCCTGGACCACGGATGAGAAATGGCCCCTGACCATGTTCGGTCATTCTGAGGTCTGTGTGTTAGACGCGTGAGGACCTTGTGTTCCAGCCAGCGGAGGCTGAAGTCTGGGGCGTTCCGTGGGCTGCCACGCTCCATGTTCAAACATCCCTGACTCTGGTGCCTCACCGACCATCGTGGCCCTTTCCTGGTGACCTCCTAACTCTCCCTGCGAGGCTTTCTTCTCCTCCCTCTTCTTTAATATGCTCATTTTTGCAAGGCCCCGTCCTTAGCCCTCTGCTCTCCTCTCTCCACTGCTTTCCGATTTATCTCACTTGTTCTCAGGCCAGCGTCTCCCCACAGGTGAGCCCCGCGTCTCTACCTCCAGTCCTGGAGCCTGTGGTTGTCCCAGCACCTGCCTGCCCCAGCTGGGTCCCCTCGGCCCAGGGCTTCACGCGCCCGGGCTCACACTCCAGCAGAGCTCGGGCATCACCGTCCCGCAGGGAGGCCAGGGGAGCAGGGGTCTTGGGAGCCCGGACGAGGGCGCTCTGACACGTCCGGAGAAGTCAGAAGGGCTCAGCGAGGCTGCTGAGAGGTGGGCTCGGTCCACCGTCGCGGGAAAGAAAACCCTCCGCACGCCCAGCAAGTGCAGTGGGACCTGCCAGTGTCCTCGCTTCGCCAAGACGGGTGGCCGTGGACTTGGGGGATGGCGTGGGGGGCTGGGGCGGCGGGGCTGGGGGCCCCCGTGGGAAGTTCGGTGACAAAAATCACATTTTCCTTGTGCTTTGCAAGAAGAGATTAAGAAATTTACAAGAAGAAGAGATTAAGAAGTATAAAGTGGCGCATTAAATGTTGACTTTGTGGCAGACTTCTCAACAACATCTTTTACAGTTTCGTTTCAGGGAGAAACTCGGGCCCCTTTCTGTGAACAGAGCTGTAGGGTGGGGGCTGGAAGGGCTGGGTGTCCGGGTGGCAGTGTTGTGGCCCACATTTGAGGACATTTTGGCTTCCTTAGGGAATTATTGATCACTGGTACTCAATGTAGATCCCATATGCAGGGCTTCTGGGCCCCCTGGCTGAGTTTACTTCATGGCAAAGACTGGAGGAGCGGCCAGAGTGTCAGGCTGTGATGAATCCACCGCGGTTACAAGTCACCGACTCATAGTTGAAGTGGCCTCCACGCTGCCCCTTCGGGTGGTGGGGGGACGGAGAGGTGGCGGGCTGTCACGGAGCCACCAGCGTGGTGTGAGCACCGCAGGTGGTCCTAAGAGATTATTCCGTCTCAATGGATCGCATCAGAGGAGAGAGGACAGAAAGCCACTTCTGGAGAGCAGAGAATAAGAGTTGTCTCTCTCCTGGAGAGTTTCCATGAACTATTTGATTTCCTAAGAGGGAAATATAACTTCAGAAACAAAACGTGTTTTTCAGGATGGCTTCTTTCCAAAGACCTTATGTATTTCATTTTGCTGTTAATTTTACTTTGGGCAAATGAAATGATGTTACAAATCTATTCTCGACACTCGCTGCACATTATAATTAGCATTTTATCACCAAATTCCAAATTAAATATTGTCTTCCTTGGAAAATGGTTCCTCTGCAGCCCGGTTACATGACCCACCCCTCTCTCGTATAGACTCTATTTTTCTCATTAAAAATCCAAAAAGTCAGATTTATTTCCTATTGCTCTATCTCATGTTTCACATGGAGTGCATCATGGGAAGACAGTTGTGATACCTTTGAGCTTTTTATTTTCCAAAATAACCCTTAGCAGCAGTTATTTTTAAAGGCAAAGAATGAGAAGTGATCACGGGACTGGACTGTGCCGTTTGGGGTGGGCTGGGGGGGAGGGTCTTCCCGTTCTCCCCACAGGAAGACTCCAGTTTGCAAAATTCTTTCTTTCTTCCAGAAACGACTGAGAACAAATGCGTTAGAAAATGCGAGGAGAGCTGTCTACAGCAACGAAGAACCCCAATGGCGCATCTGCCCAGCTGGACGAGATCGATGTGTACAAGCATCGGAACAGTTACTGCTCCGAGCGACGGCGGCCTCACCCCTCCTGGTGGCCCCTGCCTTCTCACTTTCTCAGTCCCTGCTCCGCCCGCCTGTGCCTTTTCCACTGACGTTTCCTAATTCCTGCTGTTCCGATGGCAAACCCTATGCCGAGTGCAGGTGCGAGTGGAGTGAGCTTAGCCAAGGCTCGGAGCGGGCCTGGGTGCTCTGAGAGCTTAGCCGAAGAGGTGACTGGGAGGGTGTCTGGGTGTGACAAGGGCACAGAGGGGCAAAGGACCGGCTCACGTTGGTCAGTTGGGGTGCACACACCTCGGGGCCCTGAAGCACCTGCATTTCGGGAAGGCTAGATCACAGCAGGAGTGACCCAGGGGTGAGGCACAGTCAGCCGGTGACTCATCCCACGGCAGGGGCTGAGGGTGCTCCCATTACGCTGCTTTGAAGCCACTGCAGGGTCATGACTACGATGGCATAATCGGGTCTGTAGTTGGAAAAGATTAGGGCGGGGCCATGTGTGTGGGTCAGAGCGGAACGGGGGAGGCGGTTGTGGCACGTGGCCCTGGGGGCACCAGCCTGCACGCGGTGGGCTTGGCAGGCGTGTCATGGGCAAGGAGAGAGGTCGGGGGCAGATGTGGGCTCTGCTTGACAGCTGCTCATCTCCTGAGGTGGAGGGCGTCCCACGGGTGCTGTGGGCCATGGGGCCGGGCAGTGGGCAGGAAGGTGCCGGAGGAAGGGATACATTCCATCAAAGAAAGGGGGCACGGGTGCAGTGGGGAGACTGAGGGCCCCTGGGTGGACCCGGAAATGAGAGAGATATACAGTGACTGTGGCCACTCCTCCTCCACCCCCATCTGTGTGTGTGCACACATGGGTGCGTGCAAACACACGTCACATGCCTGTGTCCACACACACGTACACACATGCACACATACATAACACACACATGCCTGTTTCTACTCACATATATACACATGCACACACAATACATGCCTGTGTGTATATACATGTATGTATACACACACTCCTGTGTCTACATACATCAGTACATCACGCGCACACATGTATCTCTGTACACACACATGCACAAACCTATATCTACACATGTATACACACATATATACCTGTACACGCATACATGCACACGCCTACATCTGCGTGCACCTATATCTAAACATGTATGATTTGTAGACACAAGCACAGAACCCAGGATGCACGTGGGTCTAAGGAGATGGCTCGAGTGTCCATCAGGTGAAGGAAGGAATCAAAAAGAAAGGATGACTTGGAGTTCTCTTTTAATAAAACCCTGGGCCTCCTTTTTATCTTCTAGTTACACAGGTGTAGGAAGTAATAAATGTTTAATGGGCTTGAGGAGCCAGGAAGTAGCGGTTCAACAAGTTTTATCTGTAGGTGGTCAAAGTCATGTGACACAGGAGTGAGGGCGGGAGCTCCCCGGCCCTCCCCCCCCACCCCCCGCCTGCCGGGCGAGTCTTGTGGAGGCCACAGTGACTCTGGCTTCTGACTTTCCTCAAGAACGCAGCTCAAGTTTTGTTTTTGGAAGTTTTTCCTTTAATGTTAAAATATGCGTATTTGTCTCTGAACAAAACATGGAGCTTGTCCACACTGCTGTGAACATTTAAAAAAAATCACATGTAAAAGTCTCAAAATACGTTCCTGGGAAAGATGCTTCTGCTCTCTCTGAAACGGCCATTGTCCTCTGTGCCATCAGTGATTTCACTGGAAGCTGCTGTCGTTGGAGCATTTGGGGAGAACACATGACGCGAAAGTCACCCTCTGGAGGGGACTGAGCTGTAAAGGGTAAAATCACAGCGGGTACCGCCTTCCAGCTCTTTGAACTTTGCTTGAAGAACTTCTTGTAGAAAAAGCTAGCACCTCACTCGTTTTTTACAAAGATATCATTTTGTTTTCTGAATTAAAAGCAACGCAAGCACATTTTAGAAAAACTGGGAATGAGAGAGACGTGTAAAAAGGGTCAGGAACCTCCCATTATGATTTCCCCCGAGGCACCTTGCTACAGTTTTGTGCCACCTGCACAGGTAATTGTCCCGAACTTGCCAAGTGTCCACACCGATGCCTGTAGGTGGAGGTCACATGTAAGGTGTACGATTTATGAAGCGAAGTGCCACCCCAAGGAGTGCGGTGTGCCCCGCGGCCCTGGGTCCCACTCAAGCGCGAACGTTTTTGTGTGTTGCTAAATGTTCTCCATGAGCATGATTTTTGGGGTATGTGATACACCCCCAGGGTGAGTGGGGTGGGCCCATGGCGGCGTGAGAGAACACGGGTGTGCACATCTTCTCTGTCCTGTTTATTGCCGGGAGCTGGAAATTCGCCATCGTGGGAGAATTTACACCACAGTAATTGTCAGTCACTACAAGTCTGGGCTTCGTCTCTTTTTTGGAAGGGACAGGGGATGAGCGCTACCAGCACACACACCACCATCCTGTCACATGAATGTAACACAATTAACATAAACTTTTACTCCCGCGAAATTCAGGATTTTTCCAGTGACTTGCTATTGTCATAATTGTGAAGATCTTGTACATAAATCTTGCTCTACGTTTCTGATTGTTTCCTCCAATCAGAAACAATTGTTTCATCCAGAGAGGATGCTGGATGTGGAATTTTAGGGTCAGAGGGTAGGAGCATTATTAAGGCCCTTGATGCACATTTTTGAATGGCTTCCCAGAAAGGTTGACCCCGTACAAGAGTGTCTTCCACCTGGTTTGCCTCAAGTGTCACCATTTTAAACAACCTACGCTGATTGGGAAGGAGAAAATGACATGTCACTGTAGCTTTAATTCATGTTTTCAGTGGTTCGCAAAGGTAGATTTAAAAACCTGTATGCTGGCCACATGTCTGTCTTTTCCTGTGAGTGCTTTGTGCCCCAGGGATCCGAGATGCAGATGTGGAAGGAGCTGCTGACCACCGTTCACGGATGTTAGAGCTCGTTAGCTGGAATGCAGCCTGGTGCACGTCAACTGCTCTCCATGTGAGTGGATGGTGCTCGAGGGCCGTGTAGACCACGCCCTGCCCAGCGCCCAGCGCATGGAAGGCTTTCACTCACCCGATCACTTTGTGCAGAGAGCACCTTGGGTCACAGGGATGGGCAGGTGTTGGGATTCTTGTCCTGGAGCCGTTGGGTTGGTGGGTTGGTCTTTGGACTCAGTGACGAGTCCACGCGGAGTGACTGTGAGTGTGGGGAGACGTGGTGCGCAGGCCGATGATCACTGGGGCCTAGAATTACTTCTGGAGCCCCCGCGTCACAGGACCGATCGTCGAGCCCGAGGAACGCTGGGTCCGACTGCGGGAAACAGTAACCCACGTGGCGTTAGAGTCTCAGGGCAGGAGGGGAAAAGAGGGAGTGGGTGGCCGTTGGGGGATGTGGGGGAGGGGCTTGTCGCGTGCGGTTTCTTCATGCAGGGAGGCTGCCGGCCCGGCTCGGGATCGGCACAGGCTGCTGCTGAAGACACGCTGTGTCCCGGCCCTGTCGTCCACCACTGAAGCTCCTGGGACGTCTCTCCGTCTGCCCTTCGTCTCTCAGCTCCGCCAGGAAGGCACGGGCCTGGGCCCCATGGATGCCCCTTCCTGCCTCCCCATCAGACTCGGGAGGCTGCCCGGGGGCACTTGAAACCACCACCTGCTTCTCTCAGGCCTCCTGCTGCCGCCGTCACCCTGGAAGTTCTCAGAAAGGCCTCAGTCCACCATGGAGAGGGCCTCCTTCCACAGGGGGAAGGTCCTAGTCACCAGGGAGGGGCCCCGTCCACCGGGGGGAGGGGAGGCCACTGTCCACCAGGGGGAGGGGGCCCTGTTCACCGGGGGGAGGGGAGCCCACTGTCCACCAGGGGGAGGGGGCCCTGTCCACCAGAGCGGAGACCTCCCACGCGGCGGCAGGTGGGGGGCACCGGGCAGCCGGTCTGCCGTGGGCCTCGGCCTGTCCTGAGTTCTCTGACCTGTACTCCGAGGAGGCCAAGGCCAGACGTGCAGGAAGATGAAGCTAGAGACACAACGTGTGTGCTGACAACTCTGCCCCTTTGTTTTCGGGTCTCTGGGGGCAGTGAGGAAGCGATGTCCACTCAGACGAGCCTCCGGTCCATGCGCACGTTGAGGGAAGAGATACTTCCTCACCACTGGGTTCTCTGCGCTCTGCACGTGGCCGAGGCCCCGCAGATCCGCGCAGCGTGGGGCTGTCGCTGCAGCGTCTGGTCACAATGTAAAGATGACGTTCTCTGGGGGAGGGGCCCTGGCGCTTCCCACAGCAGGAAGGCAGGCCCGCCGGGTCTGGGTCCAGGCGCAGGCCCCCCGCTCTGTCCCTTTGCTGGCTTGTGGGTCGGGGCTCACAGGATACACAGGAGGCACATCATCGGCTTGGGGAAGGCTGGGAAAGGTGTCCTTGTCCATCTTGGAAAGAAGTGCGGATGGGGTGGGGGCTTCTCTGGCGATGGCGTGGAAGCCGTGGTCTATGATCAGGCTTCTCTTGGGAGACCGTGGGGGTTAGGAGGCCACCTTCACCAGGCGCTTCCTTTCCAGTTTCAAGATGGCAGACTTGCTTCTCGAAAGCAAAAGGCCAATCATGCACAAGTCTGTGTGCTTTAGGAGGGGGAGCCTTTGGATGGGAGTTATCCCAAGGGGGACAAGAAGCTTCTGGAAGGTTCCGCACAGCTCTGGGCACGTGCACCGACTTCTCAGTGAGAATCATTCTGCATCGTGGAGCCTCCAGAGGTTTGGTGGAGGTGTCTGACTCTTTTGATGCTCAGGGACAGGACTTTGGTAAATTTGGAGTTGATAAAATTAGATTCGGTTCAGTACTGTGTGCTTCCGTCATCAGCAACTTTACTGAAAGAGTGAAAATAGGTCAGAGTCTTCCATACAAGCCGGTTTAGTGTTATAATTAAAAATCCAAACCCAAACCCAACCAAAAATTACATTGGAGGCTGACATGCTGTGTTGCTAATTTGCGGGAAGTTTATGTGAACCACAAAATATTCCCTTAATTTGCTAGTTATTTATATTGAGAAGAAATAAAAAATTTTTGGACTCCAACCAAGGTAAGAATTATGTGCAGTGACTTAGTCCTAAATGTAAACGCCTAGAAGCACTTACCTGGATATTGGTGAAGTGAGTGGGGGTCAGTCCCGGGCATTCACTGGTTCATTCAGATCGCTGAGCACAAATGCCCCTGTGGCCCCCAGAAAACCTTCTGAAATTTGCAGCTGCTTGTGAATTCGTTGTTCCCAGCGAAGCCACTTCGACATCGAAAGCCCCTGACTCTCACTTTGCCACGGCTCAGTGCACAAGCCCACAGTGTAATTATGGGCTTTAGAAGACAAATGTTATTTACCTATTTCAGATCATTGGGCAAATCATGAGTTTAAAAACATTAGAGACTTTCCCTTTACAGCCCATATTGCTGCTTGCGCATGAGGAAGTGCCTGGCTTGGGGCAGGGGAGGTCTCTCTCTTTTGGCCTCAAGGACTTGGGAACGCCCGACCTTTCCCATAATTGGGCTCCTTTCTTCTCTTGGGTCCTTCCAGAAGCCCCCAGGCCAAGAGTGAGGGGAGACGGTGGCTCTCCCTGGACAGGAGCAGAGGTGGGCATCAGACCGCGCCCTCTCCGGATGTCCCTACACCTCTGTTTCCACGTGCACTGCCCCCTGGCCAGGTCCCACTGGGTGGTCCCGGGCTGTGTGCGTGTCTACTTGCTTACTGGAAAAGTGCTTCCCGGGGCGGCAGCTCTTGACAACTCCTGTTTGACCTGTGAAATAGACCTTAGCCTTTTTAATTTTAATTTTTAAAAATTTTTTATTGTTGAGACACACACACACACACACACACACACACACAGAGTGTGAGCGGGGGAGGGACAGAGAGAGAGGGAGACACAGAATCTGAAGCAGCTCCAGGCTCTGAGCTGTCAGCACAGAACCCCATGTGGGGCTCGAACTCATGAACTGTGAGATCATGATGTGAGCTGAAGTCTGACGCTTAACCGACTGAGCAACCTGGGCACCCTAGACTTTAGCTTTTTAAAAATCTGTGACGTCATGGGGCACTTGGGTGGCTCAGTGAGTTAAGCGTCCGACTTTGGCTCAGGTCATGATCTCACGGTTCATGAGTTTGAGCCCCGCGTCAGGCTCTGTGCTCACAGCTCAGAGCCTGGAGCCTGTTTCAGATTCTGTGTTTCCCTCTCTCTCTGCCCCTCCCCCGCTCATGCTCTGTCTCTCTCTCAGAAATAAATAAAACATTAAAAAAATTAAAAAAAATAAAAATCTGTGATGTCAGAGCCACAGGCATCCACAAGGCAGTAAGAAACACCAGCTTCTTCTCACTGGGCCTTTGCCGATGTTGATGTGAATGTCACAGGTTCCCACCATGCTGAGCAGGGACGCGATTGCCTAGAATTTTCTGGAAAGCTCAGTCTCTTCCATGGAGAAGTTAAGTCTTTGCGCTGTAGGACTTTCTATTCGGGGAGGACAGTGCTCTGGGCACTGGGTGGGGGTCGGGGAGAGTCCCGGCAAGGATGGTGCTGAACACACGTCGTGGCGGAGAACAGGGGCACCTTCTCGTCTGTCCCAGAACATAGAAACCATCAGTTTTTTGGTTGTCATTGGCTGGAAAGTAGGGACTGATGGCTAAATTAAATTAGATAATTAAAAATAAAGTTTATTGGGGCACCTGGGTGGCTTAGTCGGTTAAGCGTCCGACTTTCGCTTGGGTCATGATCTCGCGGTTCGTGGGTTCGAGCCCCACGTCGGGCTCTGTGCTGACTTCCAGCTCAGAGCCTGGAGCCTGTTTCAGTCTGTGACTCCCTCTCTCTCTGACCCTCCCCTGCTCACGCTGTCTCTCTCTCTCTCTCTCCTAGAAATAAATAAAACATTAAAAAAATAAATAAATAAAGTTTATTTATTTAAAAAATGCATCCAACTGGGGCGCCTGGGTGGCTTAGTCGGTTAAGCGTCCGACTTTCGCTTAGGTCATGATCTCGCGGTTCGTGGGTTCGAGCCCCACGTCGGGCTCTGTGCTGACTGCCAGCTCAGAGCCTGGAGCCTGTTTCAGTCTGTGACTCCCTCTCTCTCTGACCCTCCCCTGCTCACGCTCTCTCTCTCTCTCTCTCTCTCTCTCTCCTGGAAATAAATAAAACATTTAAAAAAAATAAAAAATGCATCCAACTGTATGACTTTGCTCAGAGATACCTAGTGCCAGCAAGGGTCCATCCTGAGTTGACCTCATAGAAGCAAAGGTCACTGCTGACGGTGAGCCCCAGCAGGGGACAGGTGCCCTCTCCTGGCCCCCGTGTCTGTGCGATCCTGACAGGCAGCCCAGGGGCCTTTTCCCTCCAGGGTCGCGTCCTTCTGCTTAGAACAGGCCCAGGGAGGACCCGTTGGTAAAGCAAAGTGTGCCTTCCGGGTTGCACTGTACGGAGGGGGATTTGAGGACGAGAGTGGAGTGGACCTGCGTGCGCCTTGTCTGAGCCCCGCGGGCGCAGACGGGGGGCCTCCCCCCTGCTCAGGCCACCCATACACGTGCTGACCTCAACCTCGGCCATGAAGAGAGGACAAGCCGCCGCTGAGACAAGCCTTTGAGAGCTCTGGCTGCTTTGTGGACTCCGAGTCTGGTCCTGGGCCCCAGCTGTGCCCCTGGAGCACAGGCAAGTCACGCCCGGGGCGGCGTCCCCAGCGACGGTGGGTTCCAGCGCAAGCCCCTGCATCTGCTAACGGGGCAGCTGCATCTCCCCGGAGGTGCCCCGAACATGGGCCCCCGGGCGCCTCCCAGCCCCCTCACCAGGGCACCTGCGTATCTGTGCGGGGCCGCGGACGCCACCCGGCCCTGGTGGTGATCAGCAGGCTCAAATACCCTCACGTTACCAGGCTGGAGCCGTGTTCCATTCAATGCAAACTGCAGCGCCAGGAGGGGTCCGCGGGCGTTTCCTAGAGGAGCCTGTGCACAGACATGCTTCATGTGTCGTGAATAAACTCTGGAAGCAAGGGAAGGGGTGGAACAGTGAGAATAAAATAAAAAGGAATTTTATGATCATTGTGAGAAATTGATGGAGTGTGGCTGGCATGGATTCTATAAAATGGAGTTCGCTCCAGCCGGCCCCACAAGGCAGGAGCGCACTTTCCTTCCTGTGGCTTATGAATTATTGCCGCTGCGCATTCCAATATTTACTTCTTAGCGTTGAACCTTTGCAAAGCCACGATCCAAAACTACGTGGCTGTTAATTGGAAATACCCCTACGATGCCCGGAAAAATTAGTCTTAGGGAGCAGAAGAAGGGAATCTACAGCCCAACAGGTCAGTTAGCTCTGTGATTTACGGAAGGGCGTCTGCGCTGACCTGCGGTTTTATTCAAAATTCACAGCCGGATGACAGAAGGAAAAAGAACAGGTCTCTTTCAGGTTGCTCTGCACATTGACATACATATAATTTAAATATTTACCCACTGGGAGAGGCCGCAGGGCTCGGGCCCGGTGGTGCCAACGGGGCCTAATCCTGGGGCGTGAGCCTTGCTGACTTCGCCCTGTTTCACGCCTGCCGATTGAATAACACGTAGCACTTTTCTCGAGAGCCCCCCACAATGATTTCAAAACACATCAGTTTCAATTAACTCTAAGAAAAAAATGTGATCACTAATTCTGGGCTGTTGTTACTGATTGTGAAGCTGGCTGCTTTGAATCTGAGGACTTTGAGGGAGACTTAACCAAAGGACAGGGAATAATGGGATTTTTTAAAATTATTATACCTGGAGTGATAAAACTGCCAAACGGTGTACTTTCTGGCTTTTAAAATAAACCTCCCCAGCACCTGTGTGCTGGAGAAAATCTAAAACAGTGATGTGGAGCCTGTCCAGGACCGGACGCTGCCCTGAGAGCACGAAGGGGACGTTTGGTCTATTTTATTTATTTAATCTGAATGTCTTACCCTTGATTTAGGTGGATGGACACAAGTGGCACCCAGCCACGCCCCCTCCCTGACCCACTGTCCTGAGATGAGCGTGGGGCGCGTTTGCGGCTGGTTGCGGGGTGTGCGGGGCTCTCTCTCGGTCCCCCCACAGGAGCGCAGCAGCCCTGGCCGCGGACACACACCAGCCTGAGAGGCGTGTTGTGTCCCACTTGGACACGGGCTCATTGTCACTCAGGTGGGCTGGGTATTTCAGGAGCACTTTTCAGGTTTCCCAGCATTGCTCATTTCGAACGTGGTGTTTGTTTTCAGAATTCCTTATAGGCGTCCGAGTGTGCGTAGCCCTCGTTACCGTCTAGCTGGTGGGGACGCGGTGAGAAGATGGACTTGTAGCAGCACCGAGTTTACTGTCTAAAGAGTGGGGAGAACCTACAAGCCACAAGGACACCTCTGATTTGGACGCAGTCACCACACCAGTATCTGTTCTTGTGTGTATGAGCCACGCACGTGTGTTCATACACTCGCCTCACGTCTAGTGTCTCCCTCATCCTTGCGCACAATTTCAAGTGGTCCCCACAGGTGGAGGGTCCCCACAGGTGGATGGTCCCCACAGGTGGAGGGTCCCCACAGGTGGGTGGTCCCCACAGGTGGGTGGTCCCCACAGGTGGAGGGTCCCCACAGGTGGAGGGTCCCCACAGGTGGGTGGTCCCCACAGGTGGAGGGTCCCCACAGGTGGGTGGTCCCCACAGGTGGGTGGTCCCCACAGGTGGAGGGTCCCCACAGGTGGGTGGTCCCCACAGGTGGGTGGTCCCCACAGGTGGAGGGTCCCCACAGGTGGGTGGTCCCCACAGGTGGGTGGTCCCCACAGGTGGAGGGTCCCCACAGGTGGGTGGTCCCCACAGGTGGAGGGTCCCCACAGGTGGAGGGTCCCCACAGGTGGGTGGTCCCCACAGGTGGAGGGTCCCCACAGGTGGGTGGTCCCCACAGGTGGGTGGTCCCCACAGGTGGAGGGTCCCCACAGGTGGGTGGTCCCCACAGGTGGAGGGTCCCCACAGGTGGAGGGTCCCCACAGGTGGGTGGTCCCCACAGGTGGAGGGTCCCCACAGGTGGAGGGTCCCCACAGGTGGGTGGTCCCCACAGGTGGAGGGTCCCCACAGGTGGAGGGTCCCCACAGGTGGGTGGTCCCCACAGGTGGAGGGTCCCCACAGGTGGAGGGTCCCCACAGGTGGGTGGTCCCCACAGGTGGAGGGTCCCCACAGGTGGAGGGTCCCCACAGGTGGGTGGTCCCCACAGGTGGAGGGTCCCCACAGGTGGAGGGTCCCCACAGGTGGGTGGTCCCCACAGGTGGAGGGTCCCCACAGGTGGAGGGTCCCCACAGGTGGGTGGTCCCCACAGGTGGAGGTTCCCCACAGGTGGGTGGTCCTCACAGGTGGATGATTCCCACAGGTGGAGAGGAAGGGTCTTCTTAGGGGACAAGTGAGAAGGGGTGTTTTGTGAGGTAGGTCACGGGCACAGAGAATGAGTTTCCTGTAGCGGAAACATCTTGCTGGTTTATGTCTGAGCCCGAGGGCTCTGGCCTGGCCTGTAAGTCTCCACGAGTGGGGGTGCGACACCCCTAAAGCCTCACTGGGAAGAGACCCCCAGGCTCAGGGGGGATCGTGTGTGGGAGGCCAGCCCGGGCCGCCCTGCTGCCTCGCTGACCTGGGCGCTGTGGCACCCATCCTGGTCACCTCGCGTCTGGGCCGGCCTCCCAGTGGGGTCCAGATGGAGGCCCCGAAACAGGGGGCTGTCTCCGGGGCTGCTGGGAACGAGCCGGTCCCATGGCCCCAAAGGCTGCTTTGAAGACACTCTGATGCCACGGGCGGGCGCTGGGGGCCAGGACAAGCTGGGTCCCCGGAAATCCCGCACGCGAGCCGGCTTCCCCAGCACGGGCCACTCCGTGGGGTCACCCGTGAAGAAAGAGTCTGAAGGGAGAAAACAGAGGAGGAGAACTTCGGCAGAGCCGATAGAGCCCAAGTCTTCCCGAGCGTGTGCCTTTCCCCTAGGAGGTGACTCGGGCTCAGGCGCTCCCTCTACTGTAACAAGTTCCAGATTATCAGCTGAATTTTTCATGAGACAATACTTTTTCTTTTTAGGTGATTTTTAGATAATTGTTGCTGGTAAAGATACTCACTATCTAGAGAATAATCTCATTTTCCTCCTGGTCACTGCCACAGACAGACAGTGGTTGATCACAAGATCACATTCAGAGTTGCCTTACTCTTTGCCGGGGGCAGGGCCCAGGGGTCGGGGTGAGCATGACCCAAAGACAGGGGAGTTTGGGAGCAGGAGGTAGGGGCCCGCCCTGGGCTGGTGGAGCCGGGGCGGGGGGAGTGGGGCCTCTGTTCGCAGGCAGGCCCAGGAGAGCATGGGTCCTGGACAGTCACCACCCCCCTCCTAGACTGCGATTTCTGCTGTTTTCTTCAGCGCTCAGTGGAGTCTGTCTGTGCCGTCGGGGTGCCGTGAGGAGGGGAGACCAGGTTGCCAGAGCAGCGTGAGGCCGCCGTGCATGGTGGACGGGTCCCCATCCAGTGGGCACGTGGCCCGTGAGTTCTGGCTGGGACCCTGAGAAGGGCCCTGAGTGAGGGTCCCGGCGGACAGGGTGGAGGAAACATCAGTGACAGGAGCCCAGGGGACACAGGGTGGTCAGGACAGGGCCCGCCCCCTTCTCTCACAAATGTCCCCCCCTCCTGGGGCTGCCCCCTTTGGGGAAGAACGGTGCCCTCCTGCAATGGAGGCTTCTTCCTAGCACCTGCCGCCTAACAGAGGCTCTCAGTGGTGGCTGGGCCCCGGGGGCTCCGAGCTTCCTTCCCTTCAGGGTCACAGATCCCCCGGGACCCCCTGCTGTGCTGCCTGGAGGTCTGTGCTGGGGAGCACAGTGACCCCAGGGCTCCGGGGCCAGACTCACCTCCCCCTCGGCTCCGGCCTGGGCTCCACCACGTCTCCCTGAAGATGCCCAGTGACCCTTCAGCTGGGCAGCCCCTGGGTCCCCAGGCACAGAGCCGGCCGCCCAGACCCAGCCAGTCACACTCGGGCCAGAGAAGCTCTTCTTTCTGCCTTTACTGGCCCCCAGAGTGGGGGGGGGGAGGCTGTGGGTGAGAGGCCTTTGCCACCTCTGCCTTAGGCAGCGCCATCCCTGGAGGGTCTTAGCATCTTCCCTCTGGTGACTATCACATGACATGGGACAGATGACCTGGGGTGTGATCAGTCCCCACCAGAGCTGCCTGCCGGGCTCCCGCAGGGTCAGCGGGCCGCCCCAGCCAGCCACCTCATGGGGCCAGCGGAACCCAGGGGCTGGCTCTGCGGAAGCTGTGGGTGCGAGACCAGGAGTCTATGTGCACATGCGCTTGGTGTACCCTAACGGTACACGCGCCCCGCTGCCCTCTGTAGGCGCCCTGGGGGCAGCTGCCTGGGGAGACGTGGCTTCCTCCACACGGCCGCGGGGCCGTGACTCACAGGGACCCGGTCACTGCTGATCGCGGGAAGACAGCTGTCAGGAGGCTGGCGGCTGTCATTGCCCCTGGGGGGTCTTTGCCGTCCTGCTATACACCCCGCCTGGGCGGGAATTGGGGTGGCTTGCAGGCCATGAGGTGCCCTGCCTGGGGGCCGGAGCGTTCATGCCTTATCTGTTTTCTCTGCTCTCCCGACGGGACCTGAGACAGCCCAGAGGGAGGTGTTTCCTTAAAGGCACAGTGGGAGTGACTGGACATGCCCGGCCCTGCCCAGTGCAAGTTACACACGCACCGGGGCAGGTGGCTCTGAGCGCGGGGGGGCTGGAGGTCATTTTCCAGATTTGGTCATAAGCCTTAGGCATTAAATGTCATGAGGAGGCTGGGAGTTTGCAAATATCGTGCAGCATTTGGAAAGACCTCCAGTCAGGTGAACATTCCGGAAGTTGACACTCAAGTCTTCAAAGAGATCCCGCCTTTGAGCAAGTGATGTTCTCTCCTTACTCGCCCGGTAATGGGGCTCGGTGTCGGTTCCAGGCTCACATCCGGGGACGGCTCACCGTGGGTTAAATCCAGCCAATCTTAGTGGGGGGGGGGGAGCCTGTTTCTGTAATTGCTCAGGTGTCTGGCTCTGGCTCATCACATCCTGAACTTCCTCGCAGGGACAGCAAGCAGTGTGACGCCACGGGCCACACTGGGAGCAGAGCACGGGGTCTGGGGCCCAGAAGTGCACCCCTGCTCGAACTGCAAGGGAGAGCTGCAGGGACAGGTGTGTCGGGGGGAGGTCCTCACACTGCTGAGAGCCCCTCCCAGGGACAGGCGTGTCCAGGTGTGGGGGGGTCCTCACACCGCTGAGAACCCCTCACTGGGGACTTGCTCTGGGCGCTGAGTGTCCCGAAACCACAGGGTGACTCCAGAGAATTGTACGCATTCTCCTTCCCGAGCGCGGTTGACCCCACGCACCCCAGGAGAGCCCCCACCAGCGGCAGAGAGAGTGTTTGGGGCGAGGGTTCAAGTTTATGACATGCGTGAGCCACAAGATTTAAATAGCTGTTTTAAAAGATCTGATGTATGTGGAAATGGTACAACTCTAGCAAGTTGGATTTTAGTTCAGAATTCACGTCAAGTCACTGAAGATCAGACATTTATAAGGGTGTGATTGAAGCAAACAGGTTTTTGCCTAATGAGAGAAAATCTGGACAAAATTATGGGGGGAACACAGAGAGAATGAAGTGTTTTATGCATACATATTATGTGCTAATTCCAATAGAATGCTTTATTTGCCTGAATAATAATTAATGACAAGCTCTTTTTCTTTGAAAATGTTTTAAAATTCAGACTGCATTTTTTACAGCAGAGCTGGTTCAGATAACTTGGGTTTTGGGTGGGCTGTGATTTCACAACCGGTCAGCCCTCCATGGCTCCTCGAGGCCGGCTCCCCGACTCCCTTTCACAGGTGAGGGGCGGGGCTCTGGCAGGGGATCCGTGGCCCAAGGCGTGGCCGTCAGTGGCTCCCAGGGGAACCAGCTGTCACTGGAGGGCTTTCCGATGACACCCTGAGGCCACGTCCTGGTCTGGGACTGCAGACCTGTCCCCGTCTTGGGGAAAGTGCTTCCAGTTCCGAGAATACAGACTCAAAAGGAAGGTGGTAAAAGTGTCCCACACCCAACGTACTTAAATGTACTTAAAAATAGGACAACACTGTGAATTGGCGGACATGAACTTTGACCCAGGATATGCCCCTAGGAATGCACCTGACGGGCCTGGGCCTGGACGGAGGTGGCCCCAGATTCGCTCAGATGAAGGAAGTTCATTTTCCCAAATCAATACCTGCCTGTCTCTGGAACACGGGGGGGTGCAGACACAGCGAGCGGGAAGGGAAAGAGCAGAGCCTCTGAGCAGCTGCCAGTCTGTGGCCTGAGCACAGCCACCCAGTGAAAAATAAAGGACAAAGGACCATTTTTCGGGAAAGCGCAGGTAATCGCCCTTATTTCCCACCATGCACGCCCCCCCGGGCTCTGTGGTGGCACCGCAGACCCCCCCCCCCCGAAGGATACGAGGATGCCAGTCTGGGAGGCGGGTGTGGCTGCCTATTCGCCTTGGGGGGTGGTGTGTGGTGTGCTGAGGGCGCATGGCTGGGGTGGGGGGCGGCAGGGGGTGGGGTGTGCATGGGGGGCGTGTGCGGGGTTGGGGGGGAACAGGGGACCGGGCATGGGGGTGGGCGTGGGTGCACGAGCTGGGGGGCGCTCCGGGGGCTGCGCAGCCTGCCCGTCTGGGCCCGCCTCCCTTGCTCCAACCCCCCCGCAGGACCTGGTCTCGTCCACGACAGGGCATCGTAGCCCAGGTCTTCCCGGAGGGCAGAGCTTTGTAGGGTTATTGGTCGTCTGTGGAAAACTCGGGGCTGCCCCAGAGCCCGGGCCACGGCTGTGTGTCTCCGAGGGACCCTGGCAGACACCCTGGCGGAAGAGGCAGCGGTTTGCACAGACCGACTCACAGGGGCAGGCGGGCTGGGCGTGGGGTGGAGGGGTGCCGTGCGGGCGGAGACTGTTGGGCAGGGAGCGGGGAGCACAGGGCGAGGGGCCTACGGCCTGGGCAGCTCCTTGGCATTTGGGGATTTGCTTCCGACTGCAGTGCTGCGCCCTGCGGAGCGCGCCCTCTCATTATGTGCCACAAAGTAGCCGTCCTCGGGCCCTTGCCCAGTGTGCGAAGGCAGCGTGGGGCCCTGCGTGTGCGTGTGTGTGTGCATGTGCGTTTCCCAGGACGCAGCCTGCTGGCAGGGCGACAGCGGAGGGCCCCAGCTGTCAGGCCCGCCGCCCGCAGGCCAGCTCTGTTCAGGAGGCAGACCCGACACCTCACCTGTCCGTGGCCGAGGAGCGGCTCCGTGGTCACCTACGTGGGGGTTCATCTGGTTCTTAAGATGCAGGCAGCGCTCTCCCTCCCCCCGCCCCCTCTTCCAGCAAAATAATACTTTTTTTTAAAAGCCCAATTCCCAATAGATAAACAGTAATTACAATTACAATTGCATACGCCTAATAAATACTGAATTGGTTCTCAATGCGGGAACCTCAGGAAACTTGCCTTTTACAAACGAACTGATGAACACAATCCCTGGGGCTGTCTTCCTTTTCTTTTTTTTCAGTAATATTTAACATCACCACGAGCGGTTTGTTGTTTAAAGGCACTGATTAGCCCTGATGTTGTCCATAGCGAGCACGTGTTTCCCGGGCGGCCGTGGGAGCCCGCGCCGCCGCCTTCGCCTCTGCTGGCTTCCTAACATGGCTTGTGAACAAAGCTCTGTTTGCCCATATGGAGAAGGTGACTGGCCAGATGTTCTGAGCTTTAAGAGATCTGTCGGTGTCCCTGTGATTTCCACCGGGAGGTTCAGTTGTCCCAGACTTCCCCACGGAGAGCCAGACCAGCACCACGGTCACCGGCAAGGTGAAGCTCTTCCAGCCACCTAGCCGCCTGAGGTGCTGGGGGGAGGGGGACCCCCCGAGCCCGGGGTCGGCGGACATGCTGCCGATTGACGCGACAAAGATGACACACCGCAGTTTTGAAGCCGTTTGCAGTAAAATGGAAGAAAGCTGCTAAGGACAGTCCAGACCCAAGAAGGTCACAAAGGGGAGCTCGGGTGTGGGGGGCCCTGCCCTGGGTCGCGCGCCCTCTGTGGCGCCCTGACTGCCTGGGGGGCAGACCCCCCCCAGATGCAGGAGCGAACCCCATGCCTGTTTAATGTAAAACCCCGCACAGGACGAAGGGTCTGCGTGACCTCAGGAAAAGCCAGAACAAACAGTCTCATCGAGTAAACGGAGCCCCTGTCCCCTACCTGTCACCCTGCCTCCTCCCAGCGGAGGCCTGCTCGCTCATTTCCCTGCAGAGCTATTACCGTACTGTGCTTTCTCGAGAGGTTTGCAAGCCACCTGCCACACCTTCGGCATTTTCTCTGCAACAAAGCACTTGAGGCGTCAGTGCCGGGCCCACGGCTCTGCTCTGCTCCACGCTGGGGGCCGAAGATGAGTCAGAAGGAGCGAGTCCAAGCAGAAATTATTATTGATCTAATCACATAATCAGCAGCAAACACTTCAGGCTAAGATAGCAAATCCACGGCAGACTGCCCACATAGCCGCCCTCACACACTCGCCAGCCAGCGGGGCGCACGCCTGGCACACGGGCAGAGCGTGGGGCCAGCCCATGCGGAGGCGGACCCCGTTCCCAGGGCTGGGATGGGCTTGGAGTTAAGCGTTATCAATCAGCGATAAGAGCCGCGTGTCTGTTAAACATAACGACATTGGCAGGAGGATTATAGGATGCTTTCTTGCCATAATCTAGAAGCATCTTTCAGACAAAACTCTGCTTGAAATCAATTGTGTGCAAGGAGCCGCCTGCTGTGGCCGTTTGGTGTCACACAAAAGGGGTGAGCATCTCCCTGTGATCTTCAGCCACAACCGGTTTATCTAATGAGACCAGAGCTTTAATTTCTTCTCACATCAAACCCGGAATCGATGCTCTGTACTCGGCAAAGTGTGCGAATGGCTGTGTGGCCATGTCCTCGGGCGCGGCGGCCGTGGGCCCTCTGCAGACCCGGGACCTGCCCCGGTGGCTCCTCAGGGTGCTCTGGGGACCTGGGGCTGGGATGCCGCACAGGCGTGGGAGCGCCTCTGGGTTATGCTGCCTGTCCCCCCACCTATGGGGCCGCGTGGCCAGCACATGGGGGTCACACTGATCCCCCCCGTGGTCAGCACCATCCTGTCCGGGTCACATGTAGGGAATGTATGCCGCAGCAGAGTCGCAGGTCACAGGTTTTTGGTCATGGGTTCATGGGTCACAGATCACTAGGTCATAGGTTCAGAGATCATAGGTTTTCATTTCATTGTGTGCATTATATTCCAAAACATTTCTTTATCACCAGGCTTAAATTATACAACTTGTCCCCAGGTTTAAACTGTACAATATATTGTCCCTTGTCGGTGCCGCGGGATGTGTGGCCCCTCACGGCGAGGACCGCCGCGCGCACAGGGAGCCCCTGACCGCCAGGCCTGGGTCGCATCCCCACCGCCTGGAGCCCGCAGGAGACCTGCCCGTGGGCTAGGGAGGCTCGTGTGCATAAGACAAGGGCGGACACCCAGAAAGCGGACAGGAGCCGCCGCCCCTCGCTCCCGGGCCGCAGCCAGAGACCAGCCGGGTGTGTGCGCCGAAGGCCGCGCTGCACACCTGGACGCGCCGAGACCCGACACCCGCCCAGGCCACTGTCGCCCGCACGGGCCTGTCCGCACCTGCACTCGGCGCCCGCCCAGCCCTACGAACCTTCCAGCCGGTGCCCCACGCCTCCTCGTCTGAAGGTCACAGCGAGGCCCCGGGCAAGGGCCGGATGTGCCCCGATCCTGCGCCTGTCCCTGCGTGCACGCGCCCCCCTGCGCGCAAGTGCCCTGCATTGTTCTCCCCGACGCCCACGTCCCGTCCGGGTAAACTGCTTCTACGCGAATGATGCACGTGACCTAGGAAGTCAGAAGGGAAGCACAGAATCCCCGGAAGGCGGATGCAAGGAGTCCTCACACTCCCGGCCCCACTAGACAAATGCTAACACTGTTCCTTGCCTTATGGTTTTAGCTGAATACTCTTCTTCCAGTGAAGTCACATCACTTCCTAAACACTGAGACTCGCTCCGTCTACGCAGAGACACCCATGTGCCTCGACCACAGCACTGGGAGCCGCTCTTTCCAGTAGAAAGAGGATGATGTGTGTGGAGACTCGCATCTGAGAAAAGCCTATTTGCAGATAAGTGCTTATCGGTTAAATGGCCGAATCAGCCTCACCCAAATGTTTAGAACAGTGTGGGGACACCTGACCCAGAAGGTGCAGTGCTGGGAGGAGGCCCTTCGCCTGTCCGGCTCTGCCCTCGCGGGTCGTGACCCGGGGTTCCGCGGCCGCCAGGGGCATCTGGAGTCAGGGTGGGCACTGCATCGCCACGGTGCACGCGGATGCCTTCCCACCTGCACCGCTGCTCCCGCAGACGGCGTCTGGGGTGCGAGTCTAAGCGGTCCTCACTGCCGTTATCTCTGGGTCAGGCACTTAGGAGGTCCCCCGGACTGCGTGTGCACGACACCCTCCCCAGAGCCGGGAGTGTGAGAGCTCCGTCTGGTCTCCGCACGTTCTTTCTTGCTGCCCTGTGCGGGGTGATGGTCATGTCACCACGATTTCCTAAACTTGCCCGTTTTTTCCTTCATATAGGTCCGTACCTTAGGTTACCCTGGGTACATCCTGCAATGTCCTTCCCATACGCATTGCTTCTGCAAACCCATCCTGTGCACTGGTCCCTGGACAGCCCTCAGGTATCAGCACAACACCCACGCAGGTCTCCAGCTCCCCCCACCCCCACCCTGCCCCACCCAGGGCTGCTCTGCTGGTGTCTGAGTGACTCGAGACAGCGGTCTGTCCCCGATTCCCAGCCACCCAGACAGTGGGACCCAGCCTTACTCATCGCTGTGTTTCCTTCTCTGCGCTACAGTTTAGACCTGAGAGTTGGCCAAAGGAGATGCTCAGAAACCTGTCTAATGAATCATTAGTAAAAAAAAAAAAAAAGTGCTTAGGGGCGCCGGGGGTGGGGGCTCAGTCGGTTAAGCATCTGACTTCCGTTCAGGTTATGATCTCGCACTTCTGAGTTCGAGCCCCACGTCAGGCTCTGTGCTGACAGCTTGGAGCCTGGAGCCTGTTTCAGATTCTGTCTCTCTCTCTCTGTCCCTCCCCCACTCATGCTTTGTCTCTCTCTCTCTCAAACAAAACATTAAAATTAAAAATAAAGCACACAAAGAAACCAAAAGATTTGAAGAGCACCCCTTGTTAATATTTTACATGATCAGACTTCTCTCATTATATGCCCATCACATCACAGGACGGCCCTGAAGGAAGACACTGCCGTTGCCGGAAGGCTCGTGATGAGCACGTGGCCTCCCTGTGCTCTTGGCCAGTTCCTGGAAGCTGTCACTATTTCCAAACCAAATGTTAAAAAAAAAAAATTAAAAACAACAACAACAAAAGCCTTTTCCCAGCTGGGATGCGCTTATTTTGCCTTCATCGGTCGGCTCATCGAGTCAGCACTTGGGGCTGTAATGGCCTGTGGAGTCTGAAGTCTGGCAGGGGGGCGCTCAATCAGTGGGGGGCACATGGTTTCCTTTTTCTAAGCTTGCAAAACACGGAAGCATTTTGACCCTGTTAGTGTTTCATGTGAACACGTCACTGCTTTAAAACCTGCTTCTTGGATGAAATAATGAGATCATATAAGTACTTTAAAGGGCCAAGCACTTTTTTCCGGATCGCGGACACCCTGCCGCCTGGTTCCAGCCAGGCCTGCTGTGGAGGGCGAGGGGACAGCGGGTTTGCGCGGCCGCGTGCCGAGGGCGCGGACAGTGGGCGCCGGAGCCAGGGGCTGCCCTCACGCGGGTCTCCTCGGAGGGGAGGGGTCTGCGGGCGCCCAGGGAGCGGGCCGGGGGGCCTGGCGCTGCTGCTGCTTCCAGCCCTGGGAGGAGGGAGGCGGCGCGTGGCTTGCGGCTCTTTCTTTATGAGAACATCTGTCTAGGGCGGGGCAGCTGGAGATGCTCCTTGGAAGGGATTTTACTACTTGGAATTTGTCTCAGCAAATAGATTTACTTCTGTGTATCACTGTCTCCTGTCAACAAAAAGGTGGAAGAAGTTAGGCTTATAAACAATTTTCCTTTATTGTGATTACTTTTAGTCATAGATTATGAATGTGCTGCATACGCTTATATATCTTACAGAAGATGAACCAGATTTTCATGAAATGTCGGATCACCAACGAAAGGGGAAAAATGTGTGTAGTTTTGGCCCGTTCTGGTCTGTTTGTTTCCAACGTCTGTGCCAAACTAGCTCAATGTACCAAAGACGTCTCTGGAAATCGGGAACAGAAACATTCATTTGAAAATATTGTTCTTAATGTTGAAAGTTTCTTCAAAGCAGAATTGTGCTAATAGCATTGTTTCCTCCAGCCATTTAAATGCCCTACATGCTGGAGAAACAGAAAGACCAAATTCATTAGGGATAAATTATTAAGTTAAAATCTTCAAAGCAAAAGCTTAAAGAAGGAAAAGCTCACCAAATGGAAAGAGAGGCACAGCGAGCCGCACATAACTTCACACCATTGTTTGTGTATTATTAGAGCTATTATAACTAATTGATGCACTAGCGGCTAATTAGTAGCCTGGCTTCTCCAAATGTTTTGCAGGACAATTACACCGCGCTGTTTCCAAAAGGCTCTGCGTTAAGGGCGGCATTTGTCTACCTCTGCTTACCGTCCTGCGCGCCCCCACTTGCGGCTCGTGCGCTTGGAAATGACACGGGAGGGGCCGCACCCCACACCCCCCGTTTTCTTTGCCCAAATACAGACCTGCTTATGGCCTTTGTGGATTTCAGGGTGGGCAGAAGACAGGGCGCACGGGGATCAGGAAGCGCTTCGACACAGAACCAGCGGTCGGGGCAGCGCACGTGGGTGGCGTGTGCCGCGCCCGCCCAGCGCTTCTCCCCGGAGCCTGTCCCCGGCCCCACCGCCAAGGGCCCAAGGGCGCCAGGGGATGAGCCAATGGGGTTGTGGTGTTTGTGCGCCCCCTACAGGGACAGCGCATTTCTCCGGACACACATGTGTCCACAGCCATGACCTTGTCCTAAGGGTTTTCTAACTTTTGTGCTTTTAAACCATCGGCCTGATGAAGCCAGAGAATCCGCGTCTTCGGGCCAGAGCGGCGCCTGGAAGGGACGGGTGCCGCCCGCAGACCCAGCTTTGCATGGAAGCCGCCTTGTTTCCACTTTCACACCGTTTCCAGAACAGTAAAGACAGCGTGTGCGCCGACGATCTCCGCCTGGTGTTTCACAGGCTCCCCCTGCCCTCGGGTCCCGTTTCTGTGCGAGCCAAGCGGGCACAGAGAGGGACAGGTTTTGTGGAACACGATGTGTACACGGTTCCCGACACGCAGGCCACGTGACCGCACTGCCCCCCCCCCCCCCCAGGGATGCAGCGTCTCTACCCCTCCCCGAGCGGAGAGGAAGCCCTCTCCTTCCTTTGCTGGGAGAATGAGCTAGAAAAATACGTGTGTCCAGGGCCCTGATTCTAGACCTGGGGGTTTTATACAATGTGTGGAAGGTGGACCCCCGCAAGTCAGACCCACGGCCACGTGAGTGTGTTCCTGCAGTTAGGACTTGGTGGGCTCAGGACCACGGGGTGACGGGCCCATGAACACCTCGCTCGAGCGCCGGGGCGCGGTAAGTACTTGCTGGGAGTGAGGCTTCTGCCACCGAGGACAAGCTCCTATTCACGGGGCCTCAGGTGAGCTGCCCCATGGGGGCCTCCCCAGCCCACAGGCAGACACCGCGCCCCGTTCACACGAGAGCACTGGCTCGGGCTAAGTGCTGTGCCACAGCAGGTGGTAGCTGGCGGCCGGGGACTCGCCTCCCGTCCTCTGGGCACTGGGCTTCCTTCTTAAGTTCATGAGAGAAAACCCTGTGAGTCCAGAAAGCACATGTTATTTTGTGAATCTGCAGATGCCTGTCTGGGGTTGTAGGCAGTAAGTGACAATGTCAACAATGCCATTTCCTCTGAACAGCTTGTTTTGGAGAAATGCAGCATCCTCTGAATTAGACGTGATGTGTGGAAGGGCTTTCTGGGCTTTTCTGGAGGAGGCACAATGAAGCTATGCTTTGCAGGATGAGTAGGAGTTGGGTAAATAAGTTGAGGACAAGCATTTCAGGCAGAGGGAACAGCATTGTGAAGGAAAGGAGGCGAGGAGCCAAGTGTTTATGTGGATGAGCCAGACGTGGGCAGGGGGGCTCAGAGCTAATGCCAGGGGCTGCCCTCGATGCTGGAGGGGGTGGGGAGCCACGGACACACCCCTGCTGGGTGTGGTGGGAGCAGGATCAGACTGGATGCAGGAGGCAAGTGCAGGTGCAGAATGGGGCACAGACGGAGGGCGGGACCGGGGCCTGGGGGGGGGTTGTCTCCGGTGTCCCTGGGCTCCCCGCCGGACCCTGGGATGCTCCTGCTGTTCCCCAGGGGGACAGAGCCGTGGGGGGTGCATCGGGACATCCAACAGGTAGGTGCTTGCCGGTGTGGAGGGGTCTTGGAGAACGTGTCGGGGTCATCAGCATAGGAGCAGTTGGGCTGCCATCTGGATGTGGTCTCCCAGCAGGCGGCACAGGGCTGGGGGCACCGCACGGGCGTCTGCACGGCCCTCTAGGGCTGCCCGGCACAGGGGAGGCTTGGGCTACGGTTGCAGCTGGGGCTCCCGAGAACAGCAGCCCCATTTCAGCACAGCTGCCCCTCCTAGGAAGGCGCAGCTGCCACTCTTGCTTGCTCCCCTTCCTCCATGTCTGATCTGGCTGCTTCCTCTCTGGCGAGTCATGCGAGCCCAGGGCACTGTGGGCCCCTCCCACCCACCCAGCTGTCCCACTGGCCAGTCCCACGTGAGAGCTCAGCTGGGGTCAGGGGGGACCCTTCCCGGGATGACGTGCTGGTGTCTGGGGAGACAGCTGCACGTGGCCTGGCGAGTGCCCTTATTCCCGCCACCTGAGCCACATGTCTATCTTCAGCGGGTGTGCTTCTCAGCTCCCTGTAAGCCTGGCGGCCACGTGAGGGCTGCCGCCTGCCCCCACGTCGCCCTGGTTCCGTGTCCATGGAACCCCACGAGGGTACGTTTCCCGTCGCAGAGGCTCTGCTCAGCTTACCGGCAGGAGAGCTGTGGGCCCTTCCTCGTAACCAGGACACCGTGACCAGAGCTGGGGTGGTGGGAAGGTGGTTTTCAACAAACGAAGTTCAGATTCTGCAGAAAATATACCTAATATACCTACCGAGATAATTCAACTTCATCTGTAAAAACGTGGCTTTATTCAGAAATTGTCAGTGATATGATACAGCTAATTAAGGCATGCATGGTGTTAACAGTTTCATTAGAGGAGATAATATTGCACAAGAAAAATAAGAAATCATTATGATGAATGTCTCAACATTACATTACATGTTAATGAAGTGTAAATGATCTAATTATTTTTGAAAGAATACAGATTCGATTAAACTGTCGGAATTAAATTGGAAAGGACAGCCTATTGTACTTTTTATGTACAGACAAGTTAGCGTTAATTAGGCACAATCTACAGGAACAAATGAGGCACAGCCCTCGGTGAACAATCACAGATCCATTGCTCAAGGCAGGTTTCATAAAGAATTATATCAGGGAAAACTTGTAAGTCAGTTCCTGCCGTGGTGCAGCGCGGAGGGCGGGCGCTCGGCCCCTGCCTCGCGTCGGGCTCGGGCGCCATGCTCTGTCTGTGCGCCCCAGCGCCACTTGCAGAGATTCTGATGCTGCTCATCAGGGGCGGTGATTCATTTCCATTGTCTGTCCCTGAAATCGCTTCCGGGAGGCAGCGTAACCTGGCTGATTGCTTCCTACGGACGCTGGGGCCTTCAGAGGTGACCCCCTGCCCGCTGTCCTCACCAGGGTCTCCAAACCGGACACTCTTTGTGTGATTGTCATTGTCATGGCAACATGGCGGCCACCTTCGGCCGTGCCTTTCCAGGTGCTGTGACTGAGCCGCGAGGGACGACTTGGGTTTCCCTCCCATTATGTGTTTCAGATCAATCGACCCAAAGAAGGGGGAGAGGAGGGAGAGGAGGGGGAGGAAGGGAAGGTGGAAGAGGAGGAGGGGGGCAGGAAGGGGAAGGGGAGGTGGGAGGAGGAGGAGAGAGAAGCCATAGTGAGGCAGAGCCCCCAAATCTGTAAACTTCATCAATACTCGATCAATACAGGTCTTTTTTCTCTTTTGGAAAAGCAGTCTTGAAGGCATCCAGCTTTATTTCTATCTTGTTTATGTTTTTATGGAATCCAGATCTGACGCAGGAGGCGTCCCTGTTGCAAGGCCGAGGTGGCCGGCGCCCAGATGCGGGCTGTGCAGGACGCTGGTTGTGCGGGCATGTCGTCCCCCCTTCCGGAGGGCAGTTTCTTGGACCTTCAGCCTCCATGCCGACACTACGGCCTGGCGGCGGGTCTCCGGACCCTGTCACCTCTGCGTGAGGCCCACGCTTTCGAGATGAAACCTTCCCCCGATCAGTTATAGCCTCGCTGCATCATGGAGTTGTTATATTCCAGACCTGTGTGCTACAACCCAGGACACAAAATATGACGGAAGCCTCCAGCAAAATGAAAGGGGGATTATTGATGAAGAGCATTTGCTGTGTCAGAGGCCTTCGGTCCCTTCTGGTCCGTTAGAAATCACAGGTGGCTGCACAGTAGCCCAGGAATATATTTCATAAACCAGCTGCCCCCCCACCCCCCCTCAGGAAGGTTCACTGGGGGCGAGGAGGCCGGGGGCACGGTCTTTGGTGTGTAGAACAAGAAATGTCTTTTTATACCCAGCTCCCAAACTTTAGGGTAATTATTAATAATTAGAATTGAGTGAAAAACCCACACCAAGTGAGTTATTCAATGTAATTTGCAGTTAACAATAGTTGCCGTTTTGAAGCTCAGGAGTCAGAACAAGAGAGTCATACAGTCTTTTTGTTTTAATTTCTGGCAGCCGAAGGGACCAAGACTTAGAAAAACCCTGTAGAGGGAAAGGGGGAACCACATGCCTAAGAATTACCAAAATAAAAAAAAGCACACACATCAACAACAACAAAAAGTAATTTGTAAAATGCATGGAATTTGGGGTTTTAAACAAAATATATTTGGACTCTGCTCAAACAATGTTCACAAAAGGTGCTCGCGGCCAGCTGGGCTTTTTGTTTTAAAAATGTTCAGTATATGCTAACAAAACTGCATCCTGAAAAATATGCCCCGGGGGAAAGCCTAGAGGCTGTGAGCCTTTGGTCCTTGGGGTGCTGATCACTGCGGGCACTGGGTGAGGACCTCCAGGCATCAGGTGCTGACCTGGCACTGGGTGATGACTGATAGGTTGAGGTGGTTACCATGGATACCAGAGGATGCCCGCGGTACAGAGGACGGTGGTGAGCACCAGATAATGGCTGACAGACACCAGCAGATGACTGGGTGCCAGGTGAGGACCATGGGTGCCAGGCGTTGGCTTCTGGCTGGTCCAGGTGCGGCTAGCTCTGAAGAAGAGGCCACAGCAGCCACAGCAGCTCTGGCTTGTGGTCACAGCTGGGCTTTGGTGTTAGGCTCACCGAGAGTCCACCACTGAAGCTGCCCCCCACCCACTGTGGTCCTGGCTGGTCAAGGCCCAGGGCTGTGTCTGGAAACTGAGTCTCAATAGTGTGGGTACCTCCTGAGGGTTTGCAGGGGGTCAGGAAAATGGCAGTGAAGCATCTGGACACCGGCTCAGCGTGGTAACAATGACTGTTTTATGAGCCGGATGGTGGGCAGTGGTGGTCCAGCACTGCCACAGACATTTCTGAGAGTCAGGACCCCTGCTCAGTGTGGTCTAGAGCCTTCTGTGGACCTGCGCTGCCCATGATGAGTCTGGCTGTGGATCCAGAACTGGAGTGGGGTGGGGGTCTGAGAGCACACACTTCCGTGGGGCTGGGAAGGAGGGTATCACATGTTGCTGTCCCACAAGCCTTGTTTCCAGACTATAAAATGGTCCGGCTCAGCGGGACGCAGATACCACAGGGCTTCAGATACCTGCAGGTGTGGAAGTGGCCACCAGTCGGGGCGGAGGGAGTCTCCACATTTCAGGGTCCGGGGACCCTAGTTTTCACACAAGAGTTTCAGTTTCTGAAGACGGTAAGACTCAGCGTGGGTGCCAGACGTGGCTTAGCACGGAGCAGGACAGAACGCGACCACAGCAAAGGAGGCGCTCTCGAGCACACGCAGGAACTCCTCCGCCCCAGTTCCCCCCGCCCCGGGTTGGTGCGAGACCCTTCCGCCTGTGGGACACCGACTAGGGACCGCCCGGGGCCTTGGGGGTCTCTGCTGGGGGGTGCTGGGGGCTGGGGCAGAGGCTGGGGACCCAGGCAGGCCCTGGCCCCACATGTCGTGTGCTGTGTCTCCTCTTCCAGTGTGAATTCATCCAGGAAACCTGGGTAGCTGCCTCCTGTTTGTGAAAGCTGCCCAGGGAAAGCCTCCATTGCACACTGATCTCTTCCTTGATGAGTTCTACGTAGAAAATAAAATCCCCTGCGCACAAATATTTGTGAAAGATGAGCACATGTCAGAAATCGTACTTGAAGCCACTATTTCCATAGAAGAGCAATGTTAAGGACAACATAAGCTTTGAAGCCAGATCTGTGGGTGCTTGGTGGAGGTGTATCATGCGGTGATTATCGTGGCCTGTCTGGAGAGTGTCTTATATCATCTTGGCTTTAAAATATTATGAATTTTGCTCTGCAGTTCAGGGTAATACCAATGGAAAGCCCTTCAAAATAACTACCAAGCCGGAAGGAAAACAATGCAATATAACTGTGTGCACTAGGGTACAGAATCTGTGTAGTAAAATGTAAAATAGAGTATTTTGCCAGTAGCTAATAATGCATTAACTCTTATTCTCTTATTCTTCCCAAGGGACTCAGTATAATCAATTTCAGGTAATATTTATTACATTCATATCCTGTATATCAACCACTCAACTGGTTTTTGTAAACTTTTTACAGAGGGGGAAAAATAGAATATTCTATTCAACAGTATCCAAAATAGTAAAATATTGTTTAATTGAGTTTCAAAGGCAGTGTGGGTGTTGGGGATAAGAAATACATCTTTACATTCTTACCTTAGGGTACCATGTTCTGGCATTATTGAGATCCAGACCCTTTAATTATAAACACTGTATCGAGTCAGGCAGTTAGTGGAGCATAATACTCAGACGAACATGGCTAATGTCAGTGTTATTAACATGGTCACTCGGAAACTAATTGTAGAACGCAGTTAGGGTGTCAGACATATTGTGCACTAATGCTACCCAATGAAAGATTAATAATAGCAAAACAGAAAGGAGGATCTACTTCTGGGTTGCCAGGACGGTGGGGGTGCTCTGGAAGAGGAGGGGCTGCCAGGCAGAGACGGCTTACAAAGAGAAATCGTAATTTGTTTCTCTGTTTTTTCCAGCATTATGGACATGCTTTTCTGCTCAGTTTAAATTGATTTTTCAATTTGATCTCAAGCCAGACTATATGTGACCTGATGAAGTCTCAGCCCTCCTGAGCCCAGATCTTAATCTCTTGTCTGAAATAGTTAGCATAGTCTGCGTCTCCTGCGTGGAAACTGAATGGACTAGCTGACTCCTCTGACCACAGCTTTAAACAAACCAATTAGGTGTCCTCTGCTTGTGAACTCTGGTGTCAGGGAGCAGAGAAACAACATCCATGTCCCTCCCGGCGCCCCGTGTGGTGAGCAGGACCTCCTCGGGGCAGGATCCACTGCGTCTGCCCGCGGCCTGGCCGCTAGGAAGTAGAGCCTGGGCGCCAGGCAGTCCCCCGGATCCAGTGCTTTGGGCACCCACCTCTGGGTGTAAAGAAGCCAAGGGCTGGTGCTTCAGTGGCCACCAAGGAGGGGGATTCTATTCTTTCAAAGGTGAACCTGTACAGTAAATGTCTCCTTGTAATATCATTGTGGTTGGAAGTGTACAGGACTTCAGGTATTTAACAGGGGAAATACTGGGTAAACTTTATTCAGTCTTGGGTCAGTGTAGATAATGAGCAAGCCTCACGCAGCTTGGACTGTCGCTTGGATTCTTTCCCTCCCACGCCCACAACGCAGTTATCCGGCCTTGGTTTTGCCGGGGGCTCGGTCGGCCCCGCACGCTCCCTTACAAACAAAGGTACACCCTCTTGATCTGTTCCAAGGTGTTTTGCTCAAGCTTGTCCTTACCTCTACACCTCCTGCTTTGCACTTTTTTTCCCTCTTAATTGGTAGGAGAAATGAGTGAAGAATGGGAGCAGGCAGAAGAGCATCTGGAAAGGCTCTTGCTAATCTGGACGGGGCCAGACGAGGCAGGATGCCAGCCGCACAAGTGGCTCGCAGGGTTGCCTACATCCATCGAGCCTCAGGAGACGAGACGAAGGCCCCGGCATCCTGTAAGACGGTCTGAGGAGCGCTCGTTTCTCTTTCCCCTGAGAACGTGCACCAAACAACCAAGATACTGAGAAACAGAACCACCAAGGTCATCTTCTGTGAGGTGGGGAGGCCCCTGCAACCCTGAGTAGTGAGAAGCGGGGAAGGGCTGCCAGACGTGAGGGGGCTAGCACGGGGTGGGGGCGGGCAGCCCTGAGAGGCACGCACACCTGCAGGCCCCCCGCCCCCCAGCCCGCGGAGCACCATTCATACTGCAGGGCAATGGCGGGTGGAGGGCTGGCACTGGCCTTGACCAAGGTGGGCTTGAAGAGGCCCAGAAGGTGCGGCTGGACACGGAGAAATACAGACAGACCCAGCCGGCAGTAAGCTGTCTGCTGGTAAGTCAGAGCAGGAGACGCCCTAGGTCCTGGGCGGCCCACTAGTTGCTGATCTGTGAGAAACAAGAGCTGAAATAACACACACACACACACACACACACACACACACACACACACAGCCTCGTGCCACAAAAACACAGCCCCAGCCTGTCACCCACATACATTTCCTGCAAATATTTGGTTTAGAAACAAGGAGGCACCAGGGGTTCTATAAAAAAGAACCCTGAGAAAAAGAAAGAAAGAATAGGAAAACATGGCAAGTGAAGAATGTTTGTTAGAAAATGCTGTCATAATGGGTCTTGGCAATGACTTTTTGGGTATGACACCAAAAGCACAGTCAACAAAAGGCCAAGTAAATAAGTGGTCTTACATTAAACTAAAAAGCTCTGCACGGCAAAAGAAACCATCAACAAAAGGAAAAGACAAGCCATAGAATAGGAGAAAATATTTGCAAACTATATTTCTGATAAGGAAGTTTATAATATATAAGGAAATGTATAAGGACTCCTATAACTCGATAAACCAAGAAAGCAAGACTGAAAACAAAACCAAATAATCCAATTAATAGGCAAAGGACTCCAATAGATGTTCCTCAAAGAAGACATCAAGATGGCCAGGAGACACATGAAAAGGTGCTCAACTCCACTCCTCAACAGGGAAATGCAAATCAAAACCAAGGTATGGCCTCACACCTGTCAGAATGGCTATTAGAAAAAAGCTTAGACATCATAGGTGTTGGCAGAGCTGTGGGGAAACGGGAGCGCTGGAGCACTCTCGCTAGAAATGTGAGTTAGTGCAGCCACTGTGGAAAGCAGTATGGCGATTCTTCAAAACATTAAAAATAAAACTATCCAGCAATCCCACTTTTGGGAATTCATCCAAAGGCATTGAAATGAAGATCTTGAAGAGATACTTGCACCCTATGTTCATTGCAACATGATTCACACTAGGCAAGACATGGAAATATGTCCATTGATGTACAACACGAATGAATGGATAAACCTGGAAGACATTCTGCAAGCGAAATAAGCCAGACACGGAAAGACAAATACTATATGATCTTACTTATATAGGAAATCTAAAATAGTCAGATTCATAAAAGCAGAGAGCAGGGGCGCCTGGGTGGCTCAGTTGGTTAAGCATCTGACTTAGCTCAGCTCATGATCTCAAGGTTTGTGAGTTCAAGCTCTGTATCAGGCTCTATGCTGACAGCTTGGAGCCTGGAGCCTGCTTCAGATTCTGTGTCTCCCTCTTTCTCTCTATGCCCCTCCCCGACTCATGCTCTGGCTCTCTGTCTCAAAAATAAATAAACATTAAAAATTTTTTTAAAAAATTAAAAAAAAAAACCCAACAGAGACAGAGCCCCCAGGGGCTGGGGGGAGGGATAGAGAGGTAATGGTCACAGGGTACAAACTTCCATTTATGCCGGAAGAATATGTTCCAGAGATCTAGTGGACATAGTGCCTATAGCTAGCAATGCTGTATGATGGACCTAACACCTGCTAGGAGGGTAGATCTTAAGTGTTCTTAATCACACACACACACACACACACACACACACACACACACACACTTAATAAAAATCAGTGGAAGAAACTTTGGGAATTGATGCATATGTCTGTGGCCTTGATAGTGGCAATGGTTTCATGGATGGATCCTTATTCTCAAACTCATTGAGTTGCACATATTAAATACCTACAGCTTTTTACATGTCAGTCATACCTCATTAAAGTAAAAACAATGCTGTCATAGAGCAGATGGAAATCATGACAAATATATTTTTATGGCTTGAAAACAGATAGGTATTTCCTAAAGCAATCACTTAAACAAAACAAGAGGTCGAAGAAGAGATTGTGGGTCTAAGAGCAAGTATCATAAGGCAAAGGAGGAGATAAAGCATAATCTGTTAGAGCTCATGAAGGAGGCGGGGAAGTCAAAACATCACAAAAACAAAGGCCACGTTCGAAGGAGTGTAAATTAGGGATACCACTGAGTCCTAGAGAGGAGATGCAGAGCAGAAGCAGGAAACTAAGCAAGATCAAATGAAAATGAAGATGGTGTGAAAGAGAATAGACAGAAATTATACCCACAGCAAGATGGGAAGTAAGGTATAAAATACTCATAAATGACTTTCGATGAAAGAGGTAATATTATATTATAAAATAGAATTATTTTTCCCCTAAAATAAAAAGAGACCTTGAAGTTTTAGATTGTCCCAGAAAGCAGCATAGAGCCATCAAGACAAAGAAATAGTGCCCGGGCCTCCAGGCCAAATCCCCACAAAAAATTGTGTGACTAGTGTCAGATGTCTCTGAGACAAAGGTCTGAACAGAGCTGGACAATCACTACAACGCCTTCAAAAGAAGAAAAACGGGAACCGATCATTTTGTATACAGGCAAACTATTAGTCAAGTATGAAGACAATAGACAAGTATTTTGAATTTGCAATAACTAAATTAGTACATTTTCATAATCAATTTTAAACTTAGCTGTGATGAATTCCAGCTAGTAGAGAGACAAATGAAGAAATTATCTGTGAAAGACAGACACTGGGGGCAGAATTCTTTGGACTGGAAGATTAAAAGATGTGGCACGGCTGGGTAGGGGAAAGAATACAAATGTTATAAAATCTAAAACTGTAGACATCATACAGATCTTGAGAGGAGAAGGAGGAAGGGAGATGGGAAGTGGCATCAGAACTTTGGTCCCATGGGCTTTTATAAGAACGTAAAAGTATTGGAAGCACAGGTATATTAGTATGTAGTCTATGGCTTGACATTCCCTGAAGTTGAGCAGTGTCCAACATGAACAAGTGTACATGTAGATTCCATTTAAAGACAGTAGGCTAAACACTAAAAAAAAAAAAATAATAAAGTACAATCAGCCGTCAGTGGGTGGTGACGTGCTACGAAGGCATCAAAAAGTAGAAATACCCTAATTTCATTCTTGCTTATGGTAGGAGCCAATAAAAACTGCCTAAAAGCGATAAGTATATCACATAAGTTTTTTTTTTGTTGTTAAAAATGCCCAAAATGCAAGTCTTTCTACATATGGAAACACACAAAAAACAAAGCAAACACTGAATATATAGTGAGAGGAAAAGGCACTAAGAACAGAAAGCACACCCTGAAATGTGATGAGGAAGCTAAGACTATGTATATATCTCCTGCACCTGTATTTGTAAGTGGACTAAATGAAAATATTAAAAGAAAAAGGAATTTTTTTGACATCAAAGAGCAGAACTCCGTTATATGATGCACACACTGAAGCAAAGTAAGTCAGAAAAGTTGAAATTAAGAAGACAGGCAAAGGTCTACCAGGCAAATAGATAGAGAGAACATGAGGAGAAGTCTTTTGGTAGCAAACAAAGTGAATTTCAGGCCAAAAGTGTTAAAGAAGACAAAGAAAGACACTTTATAATACTATGAATTGTAATCAAAAGATCTCATAGTTTATGAATAGGTATTTTATACCGTTCACCAACATTTAGTAAACATAAGTGCAGGAAACCCCAGGGAGAATATACAGAAACTCACTGGTCATAGGAGATGTTATTTCTGGCCTCTCAACCCGGACAAATAAAGCACGATCACGAAGACATAGGTGATGTCTGCAAAGCACATTGTGGCAGATCTGAGTGATATTCACCTAATGCTTTGATCTGAAAATAGGCTTACAACTTCTTTATGTAGGGAGGGACTAAAACGTCACATGTAAAAACTGAGCATGGGGAAAAAAATCTCATAAAAACAAAAGAAATAGTTCAGATTATGTTCTCTGATCTGAATGCAATAAAGCTAAAAATTAACCATAAAATCATAAAACAAATATTAACCACCAAATCATAAGACAATAACCAGACAAAGAAAAATCTCGCTACCTGGAAGATTCAAAATAAAACAACTAAAAGAGGGACCAAAAACTGAAATCTCAGAATCTCTCAGAAAAAATGATTATAAAAAATTGTATGTTGGAAGTGATGGACCACAGTAGTGCTCAGAGGAAAATGCATAGCCTTTAATAACTATACCGTCCTCATAAATGATAAAAAACAGAATAAGTGAAGTACCCAACATGAAAAGTTAGAAATTGAGTAATCAAATGAATCTGAGGGAAACAAAATGAAGGAATTAAAGACAGTAGTGGAAACTGATGTATTTAAAAATTTTTAATGTTATTTATTTTTGAGAGAGAGAGAGAGAGAGAGCAAGCAAGCAGGGGAGGGGTAGAGAGGGAAGGAGACACAAAATCCGAAGCAGCTCCAGGCTCTGAGCTGTCAGCACAGAGCCCGACACGGGGCTCGAACCCACAAACCGCGAGATCATGACCTGAGCCAAAGTCGGACGCTTAACCAGCTGAGCCCCCTAGGTGCCCCAAAACTGATGTGTTTTAAAACGGAAAACAGTGAAGTTAAATGAAATGTTGAAATGTTGCTCTTTTGGAGGAGAAAACAAGAAGAGGAAACATGACCTATTAAAGTCCCTTCCCACCACCTCCACCGGCTCCTGTGAAAAGGAGAAGACGGGTGGACATGGATTCATGGGGAAACTCTCCGTCCTCGGAGCTGACTGCACAAATCCAGGCAGATCCCTCTGATGGCCTGCAGGGAACGGCTGAGTTTGTTTTGGGGGGTGTGCTAATTACTGGCACTGAGTCCAGAAGATATAGAAAAAGTAATGGACCAATTAATAGAGAACATAGAGAAACAGGGCAAGTATGCCAAGCCTGATTCCATGGGAAACTGTGATGAATCTTTAAGAAAGAGATGTTGGCAAGGACATGGTTGTATCCATGTGGGAACCAACTTCCAAATTCTTTTGATGGATTAAAAACTGATAGCAAAATCAGACAAAATTAGCAGGAAAAAAGGGAACTTCAGCTTTAAACTCACTTGAGAAAGAACATCTTTCCTGAGCTGCACACTAGAGAATCCAGCCTGTAATGCAGTGAGAATCGTATCACTTATGTGATGGCAAGTTATTTAAGGAATGCAAAATGCAGTACCCCAAATGCACTATTAATATATTTGTTAATATTGTTCACTAGAAGAATTAAAAGTTAGGTAGATGTTGACAAGAACTAGATGTGATTAGGGGCGCCCGGGTGGCGTAGTTGGTTAAGCGTCCGACTTTCGCTCGGGTCATGATCTCGCGGTTCGTGGGTTCGAGCCCCGCGTCGGGCTCTGTGCTGACTGCCAGCTCAGAGCCTGGAGCCTGTTTCAGTCTGTGACTCCCTCTCTCTCTGACCCTCCCCTGCTCACGCTGTCTCTCTCTCTCCTAGAAATAAATAAAAAACATTTAAAAAAAAAAAAAAGAACTAGATGTGATTAAAAACACTTTTATGACCCTGTTTCTTTTTTATTACAGTATCAGATACGTACTTTGTGGTGCTAGAACACATCTGTTCAACTCCATGACACTGTGTGTGGTGGGAAAACACAGAGCGTCCCTTTCAAGACAGGAAAAATCAACCCTACAACCTTCAACATCGCTGTTGCCGGCTGGAGGTGGCAGCTACTACCGTCAGATGAGAGCAGGTCATGGGCCTAAGAATGAGAAAGAGTGAAAGTTATCATTATTTTCAGAAACACAATTATTTACTTAACAAATCCAAGAGAGCAAATTGAAAAGCTGTTACAAATAAGAGGATTTGGGGAGGTGGTTGGCTGTAAAATATGTAGAAATTAGTACCACTCACGTGTACCAAAAATATCCAGTTACAATTACTGGAGAAAAGAGCCCATTTGCAATTATGACAGTTAAAAACAATACCAAGAGACACACTTAACAAAAAATGTTCATTTCATATCTGTCTGGAAATTGAAAACACAGTGTGGGATCTAGAAGAAAACCTGAAGAATAGAAAAGCATGCTTTCCTGGGAAGACTCGTTGTAAGAATCACTTCTCCCTAAACTAACCTATAAATTTAGAGTCATCGAGGTAGCAATCCTGACAGAATATATTAAGGGATTCCAAGGTTATAATGAAGAATTAGCAAGAATGTGGGGCACCTGTGTGGCTCAGTTGAATGTCCACCTCTTGATTTGGGCTCGAGTCATGATCCCAGGGTCATGGACCGAGCCCTGTGTCAGCTCCATGCTCAGTGTGGAGCCTGCTTGGGACTCTCTCTCTCCCTTTCTGCCCCTCCCCTGCTTGCGTGCTCTCTCTCTCTCTCAATAAATAAACTAAAAAAACAAGAAGAAAAATGAACAAGAACGGCTAGGAACACAACGCACAGTAAGTGAAATCTAGCACCACGAGACTTTAGACTGTAGTGTTGAGTGGTGCTTGTATAATACTGCACGATAGATGGTGTTGGAAGAAAAGACACTAGCACAGAGAAGAGTCCAGAAATAGTCTCAAATATACACTGCAGTTTATTAAATGATAAAGATAGACTGCCCAATACATGACATCGGAACACTGGGTAATACTTTTTAAAAAATAAAATGGGACCCTTACCTCCTTCCTCCATTAAAAACAAACACCTCTTAGACCAAAAATTAACACAAGACTATAAAAATGTTCAACATAAAATTAGTGTTTCTCCCCTTGAATCTTGGGATGGGGAAGGTCTTTCTAGGTATAAAACCAAATCCACAAGACATAAAATATAGATTAAGTAATTTAACTATCTTGAAGTCAAACAATTTTTAATGATAACTATAACACAACAAAATCAAAAGACAAAGGACAAGTCAGGGAAATATGTATAATTTATATCATAGATACAAGGCTAATCTTCTTTGAATGTGAAGATCACCTACAAAGGAATTAAAAAGTATGTAACAGCACTGAAGAAAAATGTATACAAAGAGCTTATAGATAAGGAGAGACAAATGGATCTCAGACATTTTAAAAGATACCCAACCTCACTGGTAACCAGAGAAATGCATGAAAATCATACTGAGATTTTTCCTACCTGTCACATACGCAAAGACCAAAACTTTGGTGACACAATGGTTTGACAAGAATCCAGAGACACAGGGGGCCTCATTTGTTGCTAGTTACAGTGCAACTAGTGTCCGCGGTAGCAATTTGGCAGCATCTACTAAAGTTACAAATCTATGTAGTCTTTGATCTAGCTTGCCCACATACAGAAATGATCACATACATGCATTTAAATATGTGTGAAATAGTATACACAGATATTCATTGCATTGTTTTTAATAGCAAAAGATTCAAACAATCTAAAAAATCCACAAAAAAGGGACTAGATAAATAATTCACAGTATACATATTTTTTGGAATACTCTCTTGATGTGTTAAAAATATGAAGCAGTTCTGCATACATTCATGTGGAAAGATCTCCACGAAAATGAAAATAACTACCACCCTCCCCCAACCCATGACATGGGTAGGCTAGTGATTTCAGGAGTACAACTCCTTTGCACATTTCGTTGGAAGTGTTCTCCAGAAGCTGGCAGAGGTGGTTACTTCCAGGGAGGGGTGGGGTCAAGACCTGTGTTTTGCCCGGACCTGGTACCATCTGGTGCTGTGCTCTATGACCTTGCTGACAAAGTGAAGTAACACTTTGGGTTGCTGTGGAGAGGGGGCGATGGGTTGGAATTGCACAGCCTCCTGCCCCCATCTATGAACAGGGAGGAACCTGGGGACGATGGGGAGTTTTCCGCTCACGTTGGAGGTGCTCAGTGGTGATGAGGTTTGAGACCATGACTCAAATAAGAGTCTTCCTTAAAGTTTCCTTAAGCCTGGCTGAGACCAATGTGGACTGATTGTGGGGTGTAATAGTTTCTGACCACCCACATGCTGCTGGTCACTGATTTATTACTGTAGCCACTTCTGCGGAGGTTTGAGTTGGGGCCAGGACCCCCCCTCCCCCAAGGAACCCAACACTATCAACAGATTATTTTCCTAGAGGGGTCTTGTAAGTGAAGGACATTGAGTGCTGAGTGTACTTACTCCCCTTTTTATTTTATTTTTTTTAATGTTATTTATTTTTGAGAGAGAGAGAAAGTGCAAGTGGGGGAGGGGCAGAGAGAGGGAGACACAGAATCTGAAGCAGGCTCCAGGCTCTGAGCTGTCAGCACAGAGCCAACGCGGGGCTCGAACTCATGAACTGTGAGATCATGACCTGAGCTAAAGTCGGACGTTTAATCGGCTGAGTCACCCAGGCGCCCCATTACTTCCTGTTTTAAATAAAGGCTGTAGGTTTGGTTAGCTTTGCACAGTGGCTTGTCACTGACAACACTGCTTTCTTGTAGGGGATAGCCTGTTCTCGGCCATGGCACATCATTTCTAGCTAACACCTCTGTGTCCTCAACTGAAGAGAGGCTGCATGTCATGTGGTCAAGATGGTCTCATGACCTTTCCTGAATGTGGAGAGAATTTTTCCCCTAAGGACATCTTCAAGAGGCAGATCAGGTCGACGGCTTGCAGTTGTCTTGGCTGAGAAACACTTGCATCGGGAGTTCTGGGAAACTGGTTGTAGACTGATGGGCTGTGGGTGGCCAGACGCACTAACACCCACACCGTCAGTGGCATTAACAACATCTGGTCCGTTAGAGGCAGGTGCAGCCACAAACATTTGGTGTTGCTGATGTCAAGTGGCATAGATATTATGATTGAACAAATACCAAAGAAAAAGAAAGGACGGTCAACATGTCCTAAATTCATGCTATGTTAGATACACACTAGCTAAGCAATCTATTAATATGTCTCTTTTAGCTTTTGTGTAATTCACATGTTACATGTAAAGACATGGGGCACAGAGAGGCAGGCAATGCATGCAGACTCCGCTAGGGGTTAGGCCGTGTCACAGCTGGGACGTGAACCCGCTGCTGTTGCGGAGCCCACGGTTTGGGGTCATTTATCCCAGCAGCCCTGGAACAAGAGTGAGCTTCTCAGGGGGGTGAACGGGGCAGTTCAAGTCCCTCGGTTCTCACCATGTGACTCCCACCCCATCCCAGAGGCCGGTTCACCCCCCTCAACACCGAGCAGGGCTTCCAGTGAGGGTGTGGAACATTGGCAGTAAGCAGCTACCAGCCCCTCTGTTCTGTCCCGAGTGTGCTGCTCAGCAACTTTGGCAAAAAGGGTTTTAAAAAGGCTATGAGGCTGTCTGCTGATTATCGACGTGCCGCAGAGGCAGGCTGCACCTTCCAGGAGCATTTATGATAACTCGAGAAAACACCGCTGCGTCCTGACCCATCTGGGCTGAGTCCTCGGAATATGATACAATTCTTTGATTCTGCTGTCCTGTGGTTAGTTGAGAGGGGCGGATGGGGCTTCTGAGCGGATCTCTGGGTGGCGGACAGGGGCGTTTCCGGAGCCCTGCTGACTGTGAAGATGAGGAGCAGGGCCCACACTCAGGACAGGGTTTGTGTTTAAAAACAGATGCCCTTCAGTTCTGAGATGTGTGGTTTGCAGAAGAGGGGCTTTTCTTGGGACCAACGGCTTCTCTGAGGGTCTCCTGCCGCACTCTATGGGAGGGTCCAGAGATGAGTGTGTCCATCTGTGGAATGTATGCAGAGGGGCTGTGATGCAGTGACTCAGGTGGTAAGTGGCCCTGCCAGGTGGGTGTCTCGCTTGCGGCCTGTGTGTGCACTTTGGACACATACAGACGTCTCTGTAGCGCAGGCCCAGGTGTAAGTGAAGGGACTTCAGATTCCTCAGTGGGAACAACGGCCATTTTGGGCACAGAGAGTCACTAGATATAGCAAGATGATGGATGGTTCCTGAGAGTGGATCTGAGCTCCTCCCGTTGGTAAGCTTTGCCTTTGGCATCCAATCTGTGTAACTGAAAAATGTATTTTACTGACACTCAGACCTCAGCAGCACTTGCAATGTTATTTTGGACCCACCCTCTATTATAATATTTCTGGTGAATGATCATAAGGACTCAGGTAGAAACAAATACTAACATTCACATCTCCTTTCATTTCTGGCTTTTCAGCACCCTTTTCCCCCCCCCCCCCCACCCCCAGCATACCTAAATTTGGCTGGAGGCCGTCTGGACATCTGAGGGGCTCATCTGAGGATTTAGATGGAGATCAGGCAGGGGTAGGGCCCATCTGCTAGGTGTCAGCTTGCGTGAGAGATTCAGGATCCCGGACACTTGAGGTCCCCCAAATTTTGTCCAAGAATCTGAATTTTGTCCCGTGGCCTCCTATCTAAGCCGCCCTGCCTGCCAGGCAGCACCCCGCCGGGTAGAGCACAGGCACCCAAGGCTCTCCTGAGGGCTTCCTGGAACCAAGCCCAGTGGAGGCTGGGTGGCAGAGCCGGAGAGGCCTGCCATCTGACTGTCGTTCAGGCCCTACTGTCTCTGCCCTCCCTGGTGCGTGCAAACGTGGACGCGTCTCTCCTGAGCTAAGCGGTGGGCAGCCTGGGCCTCGAGGGAGGCTGCCAGGAAACTGGTGGTATTGGCTACATTGGCTGGGTATGGAACATGTGGGGACAGCGGAGCAAGGGGAACCGCGGCCTTTCTCTGTGGCTTGGTCCTGCGTCTACGACTCCGGCAAAGATGCAGACCCAGGGCGGGTGCCCTCTGGGCCCCCACTGTCACTCGGCACCTGGAGCATTTTTTGTAGGAGCTCCGATCCTCTTCCTTCGTCGCATTCACTGAATGTACTGCTTGTTTCTCTTTCTTACTCTCCATACTTCATCTTGAATCACGAGGGTCTGCCATTTGGGGGAAATACCCACGTGCGAGGAGGCGCTCGGCACATATTTCCCGTGTGGGAGAGGCTCCGGTCCCCGTTCCCTGCAGCCTCGAGGACCTGCCGCTCAGAGCCACCGCCCTGCATGTGCTTCCGCTCCGGACCCGTCCTGAGGCCTGTCTGTGAGCCTTGGCTTCGAAATCTGAGTTTACAGGGAAGACAAGAGAATCAGCAGCAGGTGGATGGGACCAAGTGGTTTACCTTCTCGTCTCCCTTGATTCTTCCAGCCACACCCGGGGGGGTTCTGTTACCCCCACTTCACAGGCGCAGGGATGGACGTTAGGGCCGAGGTGCGCACCGTCAGCCCGCCTTCCCGGAGGGACACCGCCGGCCCCGCGGGCCGCTAGTGCGGGGTGCCCGTGCCCGGCTCCGAGGCAGGGCTGGGACTGCGCGGGTGTGGAGCCCGCCCGGCGGCCGGCAGGGAACCACAGCCAGGGCCCTTCCCGCCGCCCAGGGTTCCGCTCGGTCCAGAGAGGACTCCCCTGAGGGCGGGCATTTCTACCCACACGGTTCAAGCTACTCGAACTCCCAAGAGACTGATGTCTACCAAGCAGGAACGTTAATTTAGGTTAAATACAGCTAAGTGACCCCAAGTAGCCTGAACCACAAGCCAGCTCCTCGTACAGAAGTTTTTATAAGCTTTGTTTACAAAAGTCTCTTTCCAGCGGGATGGGAGCGCGGGTGGAGGGCCCCGGTGTGCAGCCTCCGGCCGCTGCCCAGGCTCACGGGTCAGCCGTAGCGCCCCCTTCAGGACGGGTCGCCGGCACCGGCTGCTTCCCTTCCCTGGCTTCTTGCGCTCGCGGAGGACAGGGCCTCGCTTCCGGTGCTCTGGGCTTCGCTTCCGGCGACGTTGGGCCCTGCTTCCGGTGGCGCCGGGCCTCGCTTCCGGAGGCGGGTGGCGCCGGGGCTTCGGGCGTGGGCCCGTGCGGCCCGCAGGTGCTCTCGGCCGAGCCCGCCGGCCCGGCTCCCCGACAGCGGACGGCGTCGTGCTGACTTCCGCGCACTTGCCCGAAGCGGACCCCGAAGCGGACCCCAGGTGCGAGGCGGCTCCTGGGCGGGGCCGTGTGTGCCGGGGCCCGAGCCCGAGCCTCGCCCCGTCGGGCCGCCCCCAGGCCCGGGCCGGGGCCACACGGCGTCGGCAGGCCGCGCCCGCATCCGGAGCTGGGGTCCCGGGGAGGCCCCGGTGGCCGGACCTGCGCCCGCCAAGGCGCCTCTTCCTCGGCCTTACCTGCTCGCGGCGGCCGGGCTGCGGGAGGGGCGGCCCGCCCCGCTCGTGGGGACAAAGTCGGAACACCCTGAGGTCAGTCGGGCCCGGGTCCCCGCTCCCCGTCCCTTCTGCGTGTGGGCGGCGCCGACGCCCCGGGGCCGCAGGACGGAAGCGAGGCGAGGCCTGTGCCGCGGCCGCCCTTCGCGGGGCTTCTGGGCGTCCCTGTCGGCGTCGCTGCCGCCGGACTGTTGGGTCCGGGCCCTTCGACGGGGTCCGTGTGAGCGCGGCCGCTGGCCCTGAGAAGCCCCTTGGCTTGTGGTAGTTTCTGCGCTGTCGCCGGCACGCTGCGGCGTGTCCCCCGCTGCACAGCCGTCAGGGCCTCGAGAGCTGTCGCGGAACCTCGAGCTATGCAAATTCACAGCGGTGCACGTGTGTGCCCTACTCGTGCAGAGAATTACACAAGCCGAGCCGGACGAGGGCACGCGGCAGTTGTGCACGCGCACACTTCCCCTGCACGGGCTCCCGGTGACGTCCGGCCCTGCGCTGCGACAGGCCCCGCCGCGGCGCCCTCCCAGACCCGGCCTGGCGGCGCCAGGGCTCTGCGTCCCCCGCCCCCGTGCTGGGATCACAGGGCCCATCGGGGGCCGGAGGCAGGCCAGGGGTGCCCCCACGGGTCTCCGTTGGCCCGGGGTCCCGCCCGGGGGTGGGGGAACTGCATTCTCGCCATCGGTTTGGCGAAGCAGGTGCTGGACGGGAGGAGGTGCCCTGCGGGAGTAGGACACCTGCCTGACCCTAGAGGCTTTGCTTCAAAATGATCGGAAATGATTTTCTCTTCAAACGAGTTTTGTGGGTGGGTGCACACCCGTGGGAGGCGCAGCGCGGCTCTGCTCCCGCTCCGTGAGCCCAGCCTGGTCTGGAAAGACAGGCCCGGCCCGTGGGTGTGACCTGGACTGCTCTGTGGTGGCCTGTCTTGCTCTGCACCCTGGCTGACCCCGGGGGGGGTGTCCCCCGTCCCCTGTCCCTGGTCCCCCCCCCCCATGCAGGTGCTCAGAAAGACCCTGGGCCTGTGGTCCAGGACCCGGCGGGAGGGGGGCTGCACCTCAGGGAGCCACAGTTTCTTTTTCTTTTTTTTAAAGTTTATTTATTTATTTTGATAGACAAAGAGCCGGGGGAGAGGCAGAGAGAGAATCCCAAGCAGGCTCCACTCTGAGCATGCAGCCTGACATGGGGCTTGAACTCACACACTGTGAGATCACGACCTGAGCCGAAATCAAGAGTCAGACATGTAACCGACTGAACCCCCAGACACCCCTTTATAGATAAAGGTTCTTTGCCTATAAACCCTCACAGACCATTTGGAGCAGGGGGTTGTAGATGGGAAAGCGCGAGCACTCGATGAAGGGCAGACACTGAGACTACATGTCCCTGGGAGGAAACTTCAGGAGCAGGGGAAACATGCTGGCTTTTCCTTCAAATGCGTATTGTTTCCATAGGCAACTCACACCCCCTTTGCTGGCACCCGATGCAGCCTGCACGTGAGTGTGCGCTGTAGAGAGGAACTGTGTGAGATTTGCATTGTAGGTGCCTGCAGTGTGTGGGGGTGATCGCTGTCGCTGACGGGCTGAGTCGGGGGGAAGGACTCCGGTTTCGGTGCTCTAGCTGTGACTTTGCGTTCACAAAGGCCCCAGGGGAGAAGGCAGCTGCTCCTCCCACTGTAAGCGTGAGAAGTGAGATCCCCGGAGGTCGAGGAATCGGCTCAGAGCCCTGCAGCTGTGCGTCTGCAAGCCCCTCCTCAGGCAGAGTGACAGGCTGCTGTCATGGAGGGCTGGACCATGTGGGGACCGGGAAGGATGTTTGCTTTTCCAGAAGGGACATGGAGAAAGTGGCCGTTTGGGTCCATGTCCTGGTTGCTGGGTTCGAGGAGCCAGGGTGGTCGCTCGGCTGGAAGCAGGCTGCGGATGGGAGGCCAGCGAGGCAGTGGCGCAGCCCCAGCGAGGTTGCACGTCAGGATCAGCGGGTTTGCGGGACGGGAAGGAGAGAAGTGAGGTTCGGTCATGCCAGAGGCCTCTTGGAGCCGCGGGGTCACCCCTACACAAACCATTACCGTGGGGGTCACATGGCCCGGGTTTGGGGGGACACAGAGCCCCTCTGATGGGGGTGGGGCCCAACCGGGCCTGCTGTGCTGCTGGGAGAAGTGGGTTCCATCAGCCGCGTTTAGGGGCAGGGCCTGGGATCGCCCAGCGGGGCCAGCAGGCTGCGGGCTGGGTGCGGAGGGAGCAGAGCCCCATGGTGTGACGGGGACCGTCTGTGGAGACAGTGGCCCTGCTGGGGATGGTAGGGCAGGCTCTGCGAGGGTGGTGCTGGCTGGTTGATCCTCCCTTGTCCCTGGGCGTCCACGCGGGTGGAGGGGCCGGCCTGCAGCGAATGCAGGGCCCGGGGCTTGACAGGCGGCTTGGACGGCCCCCCGGGTCTGCGTGCTGTGAAAGGCACAGACAGCCCATCTTCCTGGTGAAGACGAGCCCTCACATTTAGAATGCTTGGCGATCTCATGTTGTCTCATAGTTTCGGGTCACAGTGGGGATCAATTGAGGAAATGAAACCCCTTATTCAAATAAAACTTCACGTAGGGGCTCACCACATAAGCCCGGTAATGGTGGGTATGCTTTTACGGGGGCTGGGTGACCCTAGGCATGTCCTCCCAGGGGCTAGGGCTCTGAGGAGTGTGGTTTGACCCCAGCCCTTAAGACACGGGCAGCTACGTCGTGATCAGAGAGTCTGGGAGGGGGCGTACCCGTCAGGAGGAACAGCCCCCAGGGTGAAGGTGGTCGAGGCTGGAGATGAAGCCATCCACTTCACAGATCACTGTCTGGTGTCTGGTGTCCGTGTGTGTCAGCGTCCACCTGGGCAGGCCGGGTCTGGGACATCGTGTTGTCTGACTCCCTTGGCACAAAACCTGTGAAGGTGCCTTGTTCTGAGGCCCCGGACAGAGACGGTGTCAGGATGGCTCTTCCTCAGCTCCAGCGTCACAGCCCCAGGGGCAGACTTAGCCCCAGGCCTTCTCTGCCCTCCTGCCAACGGAGTAAGAACAACTCAGATCTAGGGCGCATTGACGGCTCAGTTGGTTAAGCCTGTGACCCTTGGTCTGTCATGATCTCACAGTTCATGGGATGGAGCCCCACGTCAGGCTCTGTGCTGACAGCTCGGAGCCTGCTTGGGATTCTCTCTCTCTTTCTGCCCCTCCCCTGCTAGTGCTCTTTCTCTTTCTCAAAATAAATAAATGAACTTAAAAAAAAAGAATATCTCGGATCTTTGGAAAACTTTATTGAGAATGTTGCAAAGAAGCGTAAATCTGTTTATTAGAGACAAGAACACGTTCTGGATGAAGGGGTAAACAGAACGGGTCCGTCCTTACAGTGGAGTGTCATTCAGCCTGACAGACATTCTGACACCTGTGACCCCGTGGATGAGCTGGAGGACACGGTGCCAAGTGCGATGAGCCAGGTGCGCGAAGACAGACGCCGTGTGACGCCAGCTGTGTGAGGCTGCTGGAGGAGCTGCGTCCACGGAGGCAGCGTGGAGGGTGGGAGCCGGGGTCAGTTTGCAGTGGGGATGGAGGCTCAGTTTGGGAAGATGGAGAGCCTGGGATGGAGGTGGGGGCAGCTGCACGATGGGGTGCATGTGCTTCGCGCCCACTTAGCTGTGCGCTAGTAGTAAATATGCTAAACTTCATGTTCCCTACGTTTCACTGAGGCTCCTCCCAGCACGGACACCTTCGGAAGACTTGGGACCCGGGGAGGGCCACGGTGGAGGCAGCAGAGCCAGGGGCCGTCGACCTCGGCCACCGTGGGACCTGCTTCGGGGCTCCGGGGACAGTGTCCATGAGCCACACGTGCACCGTGACCACCGCAGCCGTCCCACCTGGGGCTGTCTCATGAGTGGTGGGCCACACACGAGACACAGTGGCCTGCGTGGTCACTGGAGTCTTGTGGGCACTTTGTGCTTTTCTGTAGGGAAACTTAGGGACTCTAAGTTACACAGAAAAGCTTGTTTTCCTGGTGAATTTTAGGGAAACTGTGATTGTGTATGTTACCTTAACGTCGTCTCCTTCCCGTGCCAAGATCTCACCGTGAGAAGGCAGACTGACTTCCCATGGCTCATTGCTCACACTGTGGTTTGTAATCAGTGACAATGGGTCAAGCGCAACGATGATGCACTGAGCATAGCGCCCTCCTCAATGCAGCCTGTTTCCTAGGGGTTGGGAGTCACCAACAGGGTGGCCTCGTGTCCCGCACAGACTTCCACAGGCCAGTGCGGCACAAGGTCATGGGGCCAGGAGCGGATCTGGAGAAAGCGAAGTGAGGCCCCGCGGGGGGCGGCCGCCCTCCCTCCCCCTGCAGAGCGACCGCCTTCGTCATCTGCAAGCCACCTGTACCCACCTGACTTGTCCCCACACTGCACTGCACAGTGTAATAATCGAGAGCCCAGATCAGTTTACAGGGTATTTGGGGAATTATTAGTGCTCGAAACTGATTAAGCAAGAAGTCAGCAGTGAAAGGATGGGAGGTGGTCTCCCTTCCCTGTCATGGCTCCACAGCCACTGGGTGTGTCCCCGTGAGCACGCCAGGGGCATCCGGGAAACTCCAGCAAAACCGTGTTTCAGCGGCTTGAGGTGTACCAGCCACATAGCCTATGGTTGTCCAACATCACTTTTCATAGACTTAAAAATAGAGCAAATACCGTGTTGCCCGAAGTGAATGACACTTTGCTGAAGTGAGCTCCCCCAGGCTGTGGTGGCCCCGGTGCTGTGGGGGGGGGGCGCTTCACTCACCCACTAGGTCTGGAGGAGGCATCAGCGTGGAGAGGTCACTCCCTCGTGCTCTCCCTGCCCCTCCCCCACAGCACTCATTTCAGCTGTGCATGGTAGTGTGTCTTCAGGCTGACACGCTGCGAGTGGGTTCCTCTGCTGGCGGACACACGGGTCATTTCTAGTTTTTCTTTCTTTGTGACAGTTCTGCACTGACTGTTCTTCACATGGCTTCCTTGCACATGCGAGGCTTTCTCCAGAGTCAGCAATAAAGGTGGAACCACGCGGTCATTACTATGCACACTTTCAAGACCGGTAGCTGTTGCCATGAATTGGATGAGAAATATGGAAAGACCGTGTCTTGGAGGACCTCTGTGGGCAGACTGGCCCTTCCTCGTCCCCAGAGCACACGGGTGTGCAGAGGACGGCGTCTGAACTGTTCTCCCTCTTGTGAGGACCCTTTTCTCTTTGTGCCCCAAATGAGACCCCAAAGAGTTACAGGCAAATAATAGTGTCCATTCCTAGAAATCTCAAGCTGCCCAACAATGAAGCAATCACCCACAAAAAAGACCCTGTGGGAGTGGCTTTTTCCCGGAATCCATTCTGGGAAATAAGCCACACCACCCTCTGGGTATTTGGGGCTCTAAGAAGAAAGATACGTTTTCAGTACATCAGCATGGCTTTTCGGAAATGGTTCTACAGTTTTCCGTTCAGGTCCGTGGGCAGGACCTTCCACTGCCTGTGAGCCACAGGGGCGCCGACTCTGGGCTGCCCGGCTTCGCACCTAAGGCGGGATTCTCTGACAGCGCGCTGGTTAGGCGGAGGCCCGAGACTTTCGTTGATGCTCCGAGGTGAGCAGCAAGACTGTGCTGTGGGCCCCGCCAGTCGAAGCAGCAGGCTGACGAGGGCAGGGATCTTCGCCCAAGGACCAGGGCACAGGCGGGAAGCGTGGATGGGGAAGGCCGCCTCTAAACCGGTGGCTGGGGGTGCACAGCTCTCTCTCCCACGTCCTCCTGCCTGGAGCTTGGACGCTGGTGCCTGGGTGGGTCCAGGGCCATCTCGGGGGTGTGTCTGATGGGAGACCCAGCCTGAGCTGCTTCCGACTGGCCTGGCCTACCCTCTTCCCTACCTGTGTGAGCGTGCACCTCGCCTCACATTCGGGCCTAGAGGGTGTTATCAGTGTAATCTGCCACAAAGCCTGGAACTTTCTGCTGGCTCACTGTCCTGGCCCCATCCACGGGCTGACTCTGAGATGGTAGCTTGGAAGCACATTTACCACCCTCTCCTCCCTCCTCCTTCCCTGCCTTCCGCTCACCATCCACACATCCATCCATCCCACAAATGTTACTGAGCTGCTTGTATGTGCAGGTGCTGCTGTAAGTGTTGAGGATCTAGCAGTGAACAAACCCTGTCCCTGTCTTCGTGGACCTTCTAGCCAGGAAGGCAGACAGTAGGTGACGAGCCCAGAAACCCGTGATGTGGTGGTGCAGACACAGGCGGCTTGGGGGGCCAGTGGCGGGTTTGCATGTGCACGTCAGGTTAGATGAGCGATCGGCCCCCTGTGGTGTTCCAGGCAGCAGGGCTGTGAGCACAGCTGTGCACACGTTTGGAGCAGGGGGCCATGTGGAGGAGCAGGTGTGCAGGGGCAGATGTGCAGGGGCTGGTGTGGAGGAGCTGGTGTGCAGGGGCAGGTGTGGAGGAGCAGGTGCACAGGAGCAGATGCGGACATGCAGGTGTGCAGGGGCAGGTGTGCAGGAGAGGGTGTGGAGGAGCTGGTGTGCAGGGGCAGGTATGGAGGTGCAGGTGCACAGGAACAAGTGTGCAGACGCAGGTGCAGAGAGCAGTGCACGGGAGCAGATGCGGCGGTGCAGGTGCGGAGGCGCAGGTATGCAGGGGCAGGTGGGGGTAGAGGTGCACAAAGCAGATGCCGACATGCAGGTGTGCAGGGGCGGGTGTGGAGGAGCAGGTGTGGAGGCGAAGGTGTGCAGGGGCAAGTACAGAGGAACAGGTGTGCAGGCGCAGATGCGGGGGTGCAGGTGCAGAGACCTTGGGGAGTGGGGGGGCAACTGGGAGGGGCAGACAAGTGGCAGCGAGTCCAGAGGCCACGGGTGGCGGGGTTGCGGGAGCGCCAGGCTGAGGGGCAGCGAAGCCTCACTGATCACAGACCTTAGGTTCAGATGGCGTGTGCAGTGAGGCTCGTCAGTGTTTGCGGTGTTTCAGGAGAGGGGTGCCAGCTGTGACCGGGCGGTCCTGGAGGGGGAGGTGAGGGGTGGTCATCATGCAGACATGTTTGGAAGGAGATGCCACAAGGTGGGATGGAGGGTGTGAGGGACGAGGAAGTGCTGGGGTCGGGTCTGGACAGCCCGGAGGAGGCAGGGGCTGCCGTTTGTGCAGACGGTGGCACAAGACGGTGGCACAGGCAGATGGGAGATGAGAGTGGGCAGGGTCCCGATGCCCGCCACACGTCCCCGTGCAGTTGTGCTGGGTCACGCCACAGACCCTCGAAGGCCCCTGGGGAAGCCCGTGTGCGGGGAGGTCGGGGAGCCCAGTCCAGGAAACCACAAGTCCACACTGAGACGGGGTCTTTTGGTTTTGCCCACAAGGCCACCACCCTACATGAGTCTCCTTACCTCTTACAGGGACGGCCCCCGCAATGCCCTGGAGGGCTTTTATTCTAGTTCATTTTTATTTTGATGAAATGGGTGCTGGGAATGTGCCCTCTGACCTCAGTCATGGGCGCTAGCTGCTAATGCCTCTGAGGACGTGGGCGGGCCTTGTTGTGGGTTCCCTGAACTCAGGGGTCCCCAACAGTGGACCAGAACCACCCTCTCTCTCCGAAGATCTCAAAGCCGTCCACACTGCCTGGAGCTGGGGTGGCCCCGCCCCTAGGGAAGCATGCTAAGGGATGCCTCATGCTACCCGGACCCTCGCACCCTAGGCACAGGATGCAGGTTCCATGTTCAGAGTGGCGGCCCAAGGACTATTTCCTGTTGGCCTGTCCTCAGCAGACCAGGAGCCAGTGGCTGGCCAAGGCCTGTGACCCCACGCAGCCACGGGCTGTGAGCTGCCACAGCCAGTGGCCGCAGGTCTGGGGAACACACTGGCAGATTTGCTCTCCGTCTTCCATGAAGCTCTGTCTCTGGTAAGACTCCCAGGCAGGCTGCACAAAGCATGACTTTCTATTCCAGTGAGCAGATCGAGCACGTTTCTCAGATGGAAAATATTTATTGATGGGCTCTTTATCATAGATGACACTTGAATAAAAATAATTTTCTAGGACTCAAGTTGGCTAAAATACAGGCGTCAGGACAGAGGCCAATAATTCAGTGTAAGATATCGATAGCCACACAGACGCTTTCCGTTTTGAGAAGTGGTATCATCGTACCCGGCGCCTGACGGCCATCTATCACCGCAGCGCATGAGGGAGCTGACGATGTCCCGGAATCTCCCTGCTGCTGTCCTCGCAGATGCCTGCATGTCCCGTACAGCCCCCCAGAGGAGCAGTTCGGGGGACCCCCTGTGCACCCGGCGGGAGGTTGGCGTCAGCGCCGTGTGCGTGGCCCTGGGGGTCCCTCTGCAGTGAGGCCGCCTGTGTCCTTAAGGAAGGCCCCTGAAGCATAGCTGGGGTGCACACACACGTATGTTCGCATTTCCTTGTCAAGAGCTGTGTGCCTGGAGCCCAGGTGCAATAAATGCCCTGTCCGTGCTCTCAGCAGTGCATCAAAAGGCCTTTCATACAGTAATTCCACAGCAATTCTGTTTCCTACTTAAAGCCAAGTGTGATTTTCTCTTTACGGATAAGGCACAGTTTTGAGAGCTGTTTGCCGGTGCTCCTCCCTGGGTGGCCGTCAGGTGGCCTCAGGACTCAGGCTGCTGGTGGGCTCCGAGAACTGGAACCCAGGGGTCCCTGTGAGCGCGGGGAGCCACCCGGGCCAGGCTGCGCCGCTCGCGAGGCTTCCCGCCTGGGCCTGGTATGTCCCCTGGGCTGTCCGTGTCCCCAGGCGTTCTCAGGCTGACCCGTTGGGAAGGGCTTGCTGGACCCCTCAGTGCGCGGCTGATGTGCTCCAAGGAGCAGGTGACCAGGGCGGCCAGGTGGGTGGTAGCTGCCGGTGAGTGACACAGCCTGTGGTCGGACCCCTAGTCTGGGGGCGCGGGGGGCGAGTCCACGTGCAGCTGGGGCTCCGGGCAGCTCTCTCCTGCCTCATCCATCCTCACGGTTCGCCTGCCAGATGGGCTGGTTGTTGCCTCGGGCTGGCCCCGGGTGTGTGTGTGTGTGTGTGCGCGCGCGCGTGTGTGTGTGCGTGTGTGTGTGTGACATGGGACCGGAACCGCCCTGTGGGGGTGGGGCTGTCAGAGCCTGGGAACACCGAGAGCAGCTGGGCACGGGCGCCTGAGCGCTGAGGGTGCCGGCCTGGCCCCTCGCGGGCTGAGACCCGAGGCCCCTGCGCCCGCTGGAGGAAGCGGCGTGGGTGTGACTGTCAGTACAGCCCGTCAGTCACCTGGCCAAGTGTGACTGGGGCTTCCAGGCCAGAGTGTGTCCTGTGTGACCTCTCGGCTTTGAGGGTGTCTGTCGTTAAAGACGATGAGAGATGGGTCTGAGGGAGGCCCCTGGCTATTTCCTCAAAAAGGACAAATAAACAAGTCGTGCTGGGTCTCTGCACTTCCAGATTCCGGTCCTCCCTCTTGACCCACGCTCAGAAACTGTTTCCGTTACCAGGCTGGTGGCTGGAGAACTGACTTTCAGCTGATAAGAACCCCCTCGCTTCTGTGTTAGAATAGCATAAGTTAACTCAGAATGGACGTCTAAGGCGCATTTCTGAAGAAGAGTCCAGGAATTCTTGAGTGTAAACCCAGGGTGGGGCCGGGTTCGCAGTCTCATTCTCTGTCATCTCGGGCTGATTTGTGCCCTTTTGATCCTCAGAGGATGTGAGAGATGTGGTCAGAGCTTTGAGATGTGAGTTGTGGGGTTTCGTCAATAGCATATCATAGAAAGCAGAGGGTTTTAGTTTCCTAAGAGATAGTCGCGAGTCTCAGATTTGAGACGATGAAGCTTGAATGGTTATGAAGCTCTTTGTGTGCCGGGCCCCGAACCGTCAGACATAAGGACGGAGGGGCAGGTGTTTTAGCCACACGTAGTGGGATTTGAAGGGTAGGTGAGCTCAGCGACGGGCCAGCCCCTCCGGAGAGAACCTTCCCACCCATGTGTGTGTTCTGGTGGTTTGGCTGGTGATACAGAGAATGTAAACCCGACTCAGGATTCTTGAGCAGAAGGGATCCTGAATAGGCTCCGTAATTTGGTGATTTCCTTTAGCTGTGCATAAAAACTATATTGTTTTCAGTGAAGACTGAATAGTACCACATCTTAGATAACTTAGTTTCCCTGGAAACTACTCCGTATTTGTCGGCTCTGCTAACTCAAGAGCCTCGTGCTGGGTTGGACTGGAAGGCTCACCATGTGTCCGGACCACATACGCTTACCTGGACTGTCTCACACCTGCCAGATGGTTGGCTCCTCATCCTGCCTGGTTCTGTCTCTTCTTCTGAGAGACTAACCCATGTCCCACCTTCTGGATTTAAAGTTATGTCCCACTTAGCATCTCAAAGACGGTTAATAATGTCTTTGAACGCCCCAAGTGAACAGGACATTTATTTTAGTTGATGAAGATGAAGTTTTGGAATAACAAAGCAGCAGTAAATTTTCACACTATAGTACAATTTGGCACAGCCCGACTTAGTCATGGTCTTTAAACAATGAAAGCGGAGGCACAGACTGACTGAATGCCAAAATTAGCCGGTCCCAGTGAGCGCTAGAAGCTGATTCAGTCATTTTCTGGGGGAAAGAAGGAGAATGGGAGGAGAATATACAAACGACAGCTTCCGCTCACGTCCTCAGTCTGAAGGGTGAGAGGCACCCACCCGCTCTGGGCTTGGGGGCTCGGAGGACGCCAGGTCACGGGCTGCTTGGGTTTGCGCCTGCAGAGACCTGAGTTTGAAACCCAGGGCTGCAAAACTGTAGCTGGTGGCCCGGTGTTCGCTTCCTCGCTCTGACACAGGACTCGGGATCGTGGCGAGAGATCTGTGCCGTAGTTACATAAAGTCAGAAATGAACAAAACAGCACGAGAAGGACCTGCTAGGTGCTCGATCAGCTATGACTAAGCTTAGCTCTCACCGCCCTTCCTCAGCTGCGACTCAGGGAGGCTCAGCGCCCACCCGCCTCGTCTCCTGTGCCCCCACCCTCAGCCACGCCACTTGAGGGCCAGTCACGCCCCAGCCCACAGCTCGGTGGGGCGCCCTTGCCTGCAAGGGGAGAAACGAGGGCAAGAGGAACCGAGTGGGCCTCCTCCGCTCTCGGCCTGCGCACCTGACAGCAGACGCCCGCCTCCCTGGCACAGCCCGTGCCGCTGCTCCCGCCTGGCCTGCGGGGGCCACCTGTGCACTGGCACCCAGGCCTGAGCCTTGCGTGTCTGGGGGGTCATCCTGGGTGCTAACTGCCGGCACATGGGCGGTGTAACCGCAGCGGCTCGAGGCTGGGGAGCCTTCGCACAACCTCGGACGCTGGCCGGCTGTGCGATGCAGCCTCACTCCTCGGGGGTCTCGTCCGCCGCCACGCCTGACCCCCACTGAGGCTCAAGTATTTTTCACTGGAACACGCGACCCTGTGGGTGAAAACATCTCGTGTGCTGTTAGGGAGGGAGAACTGTGTGTCCCTGAAAATGCGGCGCTGGAGTGTAAATATTTTGTGGCTCAGCCTCCCTGGCGTCTGACCCGGCGTTGCGCCCTCTGCTCTGTGACACCACGACGGGCCTCCCGGGTGATCTGGGACAGCGCAGACGCGCAGGGACCGTGGGAGGCAGACCGTGATGCAGACACAAGTGTATTTATTGAGCTTGCAAACCCCCAAATAGCTTTGAAATGAAGTTTCCTGAAGCCGTTAGAAGCTGAAGTAGCCAGAGTCCCTCTTCCGTGTGTCTGCATTTAAAAAACACAACAAATAAACAAAACCCCCAAATCTACCCAACACCCAAAGTTTGGAGCAGAAAACGTAGCCCTGGGAAAGTCGCGGGAAGCCCAAGATTATACAAGACATTCATCCGCAAGCTGATTTTTTTTTTTTTTTGGTACAATCCTGTGTTGTGCTCAAAACACAAATCTGAGCATACTTCTTAGAGAGAAAACAAAGCTCGGCCGGGCCACACATCTGTGAGTTTTGAAACAAAGAGTTGTTTGTGTGCCTCCCTTACTCCTGCCCATGAAAGCAGACACTTACTTGAAAAACTTTTCAGGGAAGCACTCTAAAACCAACATCCTGGTATAAATTTGCAAAACGCAATACAGGCCTGATTGTTTTTGGAGTGGATGCAGGCCGCATACGAATAGCTCTTTCTGAAACGTAATGTTCTTTGCACGGCTCAGTGGCTAATGTACAATAAATCAACAAAAGAGCGCTTCAGTAAAGCTGGTGGGCGGCCGCAAGGCCACTGTTATTTTATCTTTTTACAGTATTTAATTGGAAGGTTTTTCCTGAAACTTTAGCCAGCCTTCAAATTACTGGACTCCATATAAGACGAGATTGATAAGAGAAAATTTTTTTTTCCAGGATTTTTCCCTTACAAGAGAGCAAGTTTTTGCAGAGGGAGAATAAAGTTACAAGTGTCTAGCATTTTGCTGAGGGAGAATGAAATTAGATGCTGAATGGGGCGGATAGGAAACGCTGGGAAAATGCGGAGCTGGCAGTCAGCGCTGCCAGGTCAGCGCGGAGCCCCCACCGTCCCTCGCTGCGCCAGGTGTCCGCCGCATTCAAACGATACTATTATTCATAGACGGGAACAGAGTATTAAAACTCCCCCCAAAAATCATTTGCAACTGAATAAAGATATAATCCTGGAAATATAACTCTCCATTAAGGGTCCCCATTAGCAACACAAGGGCCCCATTGTAAAGGGGCTATGTATATTTATCAAGTTAAAAAAAAAAAAAAACTTGTCTTGGTGCTTACATGTTAATAGAAAACTTTTATAGCCCTGGTCTCAGAACTGGTTATGCATAAAATGTAAAGCATCTATTATTCTTTGGCAAACTCTTTACCATTTGACAGTGAATTGCTAATACGGGAATAGTCTCCTGGCTCTGGATGGGTGAGTCCCCCTGGCCCGGCCCAGGGGCTGCGTGCGTGGGCCGGGGCGCGGGACCCCGCGTTCTGAAGGCTGGTGGGTCCTGCTGGGGACCCAGGTTTCCCTTCGAAGGGCTGTGCCTGCGCTATCCCGGGATATCGGGAGTGCTGTGCGGGGGACAGGCCCACAGTAAGGGACAGCCGTGTGTCCTCTGCTCCCTTTCTGTTCGGTACCCGGGGAGGGGTCCCGGCCTTCCCCCCCTAATGCACCAGGCAGGTCCTTGCTCGGGGCCTGGGGCTGCTCGCCGGGAGGATGCCCGTGGCGCCCAGCAAACCCAGCACAGAGTGAATCAGGACGGTGTGAGATCTGGGCAGCAGGTGGGGCGACTGTGGTGGGAGGGGCAGCTCTCGAAGGAAGGACCCCCCTTGCTCCCCAGACTCTGGCCACTTTCACACCAGAACGTCATAAATAGCAAGTGGCGTCGAGATGGGCCCCGGCCCTTTGGAGCCTGGATCCCCTCGGTCGCTGGGCTCGGGCGTCCGATGCTAGGCTGTGGGTTGGTTGTGTCCCCTTGGGTTTCCTGCCCCAGCCAGGCGCTGAAGGGGACACGGGCCTGCACTGTGAGCGAGCTGACAAACCGAGTCCTGTAGAATCCGTATGGCTCAGACCTTGAGTATAGACAGGCCGAGCCTTCCCGGGGTGAGGCCCTGCAGCCCCTTCTGGGGTCTCTGGAGGGGAATTCCCTTGCCCACTTCCCTATGTCCAGCGTCCTTGGGCTCCTTCCTGTTACAGGTATAGTTGAGCCTCTCACATACGTACGTCAGAAGTCCGAGCCCCCAGCCCCCGGTACCTGTGATGTGACCTTATTTGGAAATAGGAGGTCACAGGTGATTACGGTAAGATGAGGCTGTTAGGCGGTGTCCGAATCCCATACCACTGTGTCCTTGCGGGAGAAGAAAGTTGGACAGAGTCTGACGCGCACACAGGGAGAAGGCCGTGTGTCCACAAAGGCAGGGGCGAGAATGGTGCCTCTACCTGCCATGAGACGCCGAAGATCGCCAGGACCTGGGACAGATTCTCTGTCAGCCCAGGAGGACCCCCAGGAGGAGGCAGTGTCGCCAACAGCTGGCTCTCAGACTTCTGGGCCCCGGAGCCGTAAGGAATACATTTCCGTGTGTAAGCCGCCCCGTCGGTGCTGGTTTGTTGGCGTGGCGCTAGCACACGTGGACGTGGACTCGAGTCGTCAGGGCCCAGATCAAGGGGATTCATGCGGAAGCCTCCGTGGCCGCTCGCGTCCCGGTGTGGGCGAAGCACAGGTCTCCTCACGGGAGCGTCTTTGCCCTGGGCCAGCAGCCTGGTTCCAGGCGCGGCCCCTTCCTGTGCCGGAGCACGCTGCTGCCTCACGGAGCACCTCCTGTCCACGGAGCACCTCGCTGTCCACAGGAGCCCTCACTGTATGCAGAGCACCTCACTGTCCACGGAGCACCCTCGCTGTCCACGGAGCACCCTCACTGTACACAGAGCACCCTCGCTGTCCACGGAGCACCCTCGCTGTATGCGGAGCACCCTCACTCTACAGGGAGTACTCGCATTCTATGCGGAGCGCCCTCACTCTACATGGAGCATCCTCGCTGTCCACAGAGCACCCTCACTCCACTTGGAGCACCCTGACTCTACACAAAGCGCCCTCACTGTATGCAGAGTACCCTCGCTCTACATGGAGCACCCTCGCTCTACACGGAGCACCCTCACTCCACTTGGAGCACCCTGACTCCACACAAAGCGCCCTCACTGTACGCGGAGCGCCCTCACTCTACACGGAGCACCCTTGCTCTACACGGAGCACCCTCGCTCTGTAAGGAGCACACTGGTACTACAGAGGAGTACCCCACAGCTCAGGGTCTTGCTCCTAGCAGCAGGTGGAAGTGCTTAACCATAATTTTCGTTTCAACCATTTACATTTCAGGGACACCACAGCCATGCAGGGCCTAGTCCCAATCACTGAGGCTGCTGGGGATTGTTGTGTCCAGGCATGTGATGGGGTGAGACCCACCAGAGGGCTTGCTGTCTTCCGGTGTTTTCACTTGTGTGTAGCCGTGGGCAGCACGGAAGAGAGACAGTGCTCTGGACTTAGCGCCACAGCTACTTATCTCAGCCCGTGTGCCATATGCCTGAGAATGCTCCCTGGTGGGGTGAGGTTGCACCGGCCGCCTTCACCATGCTCCAGAGGGCGGCGCGAAGGAGGAGCAGAGGGCGGCTGGAGCTGGTGCTCGAAAGCGGCCGGAATGATTTATAGGGTGAAGGCAGCCTTAGCCCCTGCAGACGGCCCCGTGGAGTTTCTGGAGGCAGGACTGGGTGGCGGGCTTGCGGCCGGTGTCGGCTGTGGGAGCAGCGCCCACACGGGAGCCCTGCGCCCCCCATGACGAGCTCTCTGCTGTGGGAGGCAACACTGTCTTGCCCTGTGAACTGGTCTGTTTGTTACTTACTGCACCGGGGCCTGGAGGGACATTTGCTGCAGCGGATGATGGTCCGAGCCCGCCATGCGGGGATGGAGCCGAGGCCAGAATTGGAGCGAGGTGGTCTCACACATTCTGATCAAAGCCTTTTTCCTTTTGACTTGTTGCCCAGAGCATTATGTAGCCATTCGGAAGCTCAGCTCCTTCATTTGCAAATGCGAATAACAACACATGGTAAAGTGATAGAAATGCCCAGCACAGAACAGTGGCCTGGCTCCGGGGTGTGCCCTCATCACACTCCCTTCTTGTTTCTTCCTCCCCTCTCTCTCCCTGTCTGCCAACTGGAGAATTTGGCCAAGGTGATAATGTGAAGATAAATATCACTTTTCCTTTTATTCTTGTTGCTCAAAATTCTACAGGGTAAGGCCAGCAGACTTCCACAGAAATAGTATTGAGTACGTGTGTCGCTCCCACGTAAGACAATACAGCACACTGCAGAAGGCAGTTCCTCGGACTGCTCGCCAAATACACCCCGAAGTAGAGAACAGTGCTAGTTTACTGGTAAAGTGACTTCTTATCCTTGTTAAACTCTACAAAGAAAGCAGAACTGATGAAAAGCACCTACTGTGTGCAAGACAGTACGTATTTGATCTCAGATTTTCCCTTTAGACCATTGTTCACTCAAAGTAACTAAACATTTTTTGGTGGTCATTTAAAAGGATGCACTCAAGATATCTTCCCTGATTTTACTTTGCTTTAATGAGCGGATCAATTTTATCGAATGTGCACAGCATTACGAGAAGTCTATCCTTGCGTGATTCCGTTTGGGGGGACGCTTGCCTCGGTCTGTTATGAAACGTTCGCTGGGTGGCATCTCCACTGAAAACCAGGATTTGTTTGTTAAGGTCCCTGCAGCACAGGTAGAGGAGCCGGGGGAAGCGAGTGGGATGCAGGTGGAGGAGGGGCCCGGGCCGCCGGGAGAGCGCCCAGCAGCAGAAAGGGCCGTCAGGCCCCCAGCGCCCTCCCGCGCCCCCTCCTCGGGGCCCGGCTTCCATGTACGCCTGTGTCGGCTGCTGCTGTGCCCCCGTGAGAACAGACTTGCAGGTATCCTGTGGTTTGCTCTCTTCCTATTTTATCATTAATTTATGATTTTTTTTAAAAAATTGCAGCATAGTTGACGCACAGTGTTATGGTGCAGGTGGCTCCTTGTGTGCTCTCCAGTCTGTTCTTACTCTCAATCATAGCTGGACTGAAAAATCACATAAATAATTGTCCATCCTGTTCCTTCACTGAGAAGTAAAACGGTTTTTGGCACTGCATACCAGCAAATGTACTTACTCATTTGAAAAATGGATCAACAAATACATTCATCATAGCCTGCCTCCTCCTCTCCTAGGGCTGTGTCAAAGAGCTGTTTTCAAGTTATTATTGTCCTATGTTCTTTAATACACTAAAAACACAATGAAGAATTTCCTGGTCATTTGACTGTGAACTGCAGGTAGTTTTCAATCTAATAATCTTGCAGTAGAACACAGAGATACACAAAGACACATCTAAATATCTTCTGTAAATTTAAATCAAATACCATACTTTTAAGATGTGAAAATATCAGATTACCATTTTTTGGAAAAAGTTCCTTTTATTCGTGTTGACGATAATATTTCTAAATACAGCAGATTACTTTCTGAAAGGATCCAGAAAATTTCAAATAGCGCAAATAAACTGTAGGTGTGACAAATAAGTTTGATCTGGGTCCTCTGCCGTGAATGCCCTACTGCTCCCAGGAGGAGGCGTGGGTTTTGGCCTTCTTTCCCCCTTTATCGGATGGTCTGCAAGTGTTCACTGTATTCTCAAACTTCGCAGATAATCTTTCTGATCTGTTTCCCCCTTGTTTCCGTTCTTTGATTGCTCTCTGCCCTGTGGAAGGAATACTTTTAGGATTTTTCCATTTAAAATGATTCCTTGGAGTAGAATTATTTCTTTATTTAAGAAATAATACCTCTCTGCCCAAAATGGGTGTTTTCCACTGAAAGTGCATCGGGGAACATTGGCCACCAGCAGCCGCAGCAGCTCTTGGGAACCGTGCATTTTCCCTGTGTCCTCATGGCCCTGATCAAATAAAACAGGCAGGTGCATGTTAGAGGAGTGCCCGATTATTTATGGCTTTTAGATACTTTGTGGGTTTAGCTGGTGAGAAAAGTTTTATTCCACTCACATGGACAAAACCCAACCAACCGTCTGGGCTGATTAAATTCACATTGTTGCACGAGCACATGGCAGGCAGGGCAGAGTTATGAAATCTCACTGGCTGTGCCATGGCAACTGGGCAAACAGCTCATGGGAAGAATGTGGATAATAGGAAATAGCAATATTTCTCTTTGTGTTTTCACTGCTGACAGTTTTATCCGTACATCTGCCCAATGTCCAGCGTACAAGCAGCGGGCCGTCTGGGGGCTCTTGCTGTCTTTTCTGGCTCCTTCAGCTCACTCCTTTGCTCAGCGAGCTGCCCAGAAGGTAACACAGTGCACTTAAGTTTCAAGGACACAGACAAGGGAAGTTTACCTTTCATGTAACTGGAGATGGAGTGAAGGGCAGTAATGTAGGCAAAGTGGCTGCGATCGGCCATTTAAATGAGCCTGATGTGGTGTTATTATGGCTTCTTATTTACTAGGACAATCCGTGTCAAAGGCAACGTGTGCTTGAGAGACCACCACTCAAGAGCTTGGGCCCAACGTGAAAAGCTAGGACTTGCACAAATGCAGTTCTCAGAGTGCTGTGTGAATTATTTCTTTCGAGAGTAAAATTGAAGAAAGTGCACTCTTCCCATTTTCCCCCCAGAAACAAATGCTATGTATGGTTATTTGAAAGTAAGCTGTCTCTCCCCTTTGTAATCCGTCAGTGGCCATGATGTTCCAGAAGGTTCCTTCTGTTCCCACATTTCCCACCAGTGGCTCTTCCTCCTGCCAGTGTGGTTCCGCATTCCTGTGGGGGAGATGGGCAGGACCCCAGTCACCCAGGTCTGGGAGTCATGGCCATGCCCTGCTTTGCAGTAATTCTCCAGGACCATGGACAGCAATGCAGTAGGGGTAGCGGGGCATAGTCCAGAGTTGTGTCTCTACCAACAGCTAGGTTTTAGTTTTCTTAAATATTTATTTTTTTGGGAGAGCACAAGTGGATGGGTGGGGGCAGACAGAGGGGGACAGAAGATCTGAATGGGGCTCTGTGCTGACACAGTAGTGAGCCCAACAGGGACTTGAACTCATGAACCGCGAGATCATGACCTGAGCCAAAGTTGGTTGCTCAACCGGCTGAACCACCAAGGTGCCCAGCCAGGTGTCTGTTTTGAATTCCACACACCCTCATGCTCATGCTGTGATTCTCCATTATTCTCTTCTCTTGTAAAATTTGCCCAGCATGCCTGTACATTTGTGTGTCTGAGTATGGGTGGAGTGGTCAATATGTTTGGCAAAAGTTCCTGTTGTGCCAACTAACTGACTTTGTGTGACCTTGGGCAATTACTTAGCATTTTTCTTAGTTTCCTTGTTTGTAAAATGAGAGTAATAATATCCTGTGGGTATGCTGTGAGCATTCGATGAGCTAATCCACGAAGGCATTTGGACACGCACCTGACACACAGGAAGTGCTCAACGGACTAAGCTGCTGTGGTCACTGCGCTCATGTGGCTGAGGCTCTGGGTCGAATGACTCTCTGCTGAAAGGTTTTAGTGCCATCAACTGCCGCGGGGGTGCGATGCCCCTGATCTGCCGGCCCACATGGGATGAGCTTGTCCATCCAGGTGTTTCGGGCACTTGCATTTCTCCCTGTAAATGATTGTGCACCCGCTCAGATTCTGGTGTCAAACTACTGGGTCTGGTCCTCACATGTGGTTTCCTGCCCTGCCTCCTGAATTTACACTGGGATCTGGTGTCTCCGAGATCTGAGGTTCAGGCTTCTGCGAACACTAAGTTTGCTGCCTCTGGTTTTTGTCACCATGTGTTTTGTCGGGCGAGAACCTGTGTTTCATCGTCACAGCGAGCAGCTTGGACGGCATCTTCTCTGGGCCAGTTCTCATCCTATACCTTTGGGACAGAGAGGATGGGGCAGCTTAGGGCTCTTTGGTTTGTCTTGTTTTGTTTGTTTTTTGTTTTCTTTGGCTCCTCACGTCCTGTGACCCTTCATGCTGCTTGCTGGTTTTTAATCTGGGGTTTTCTGTAGCTTCCCTCCTCTCCCTTCTCTCCTCTGCTTCCTGCAAACAAGGTTTATCTGTTTATCAGTCAGACAGTCAAATTAGTCAGTGGTTCCATATTTATTGAGTGCCTTCTATGTTTACGTATTTTATTTGGTTCTCATCTCCTGAGATGACCTTTCCCTCTATACTCTGCCTAACACCTATTTGTATTTGGTACCTTGCTTCTTACAGGATGCCTTCCCAGACTCCCTGGGGCTGGGGTATGTCCGCATGCCTGGAACACCTACGACACTTACCATGCCATCCCGCTCATGTGGCGTGTGCACCACACTGCTCTCCTCTACTGCTCTGTGAGCTCCTTGAAGTGGGCTGTCTTGATCGCTGTTGCATGTACCCTCAGCACCTGGAGTGTGTCTAGTAAAAGTAAATAATAATGCTCAGTGAATACTAGTTCGAGTAAATAAGTGAATGATCATGATCTTCTTGAGGTCAGTGGCCGTGACTTATTTAACTTTCTATCTCCAAATCTAGCAATTATCTTGACACAAAGTCTCTTCCTCTGAAACAATAAAAGTGTAGTTTGGGTAACATTACTAACTAGTTAGTTAATTAACATATACATTGACTAGCTGAAATATATTAATGTGTCTTAGTAATCAATATGCTGCAACCGTAAATGGATAGGGATTTTGAGAAGGTGAGAGATAATAACCCATTTTGAACAACTCTATATGGTTTAGAACATATTTTACCTCTGCTATTTAATTTAAACTTAGTTGTAGTTCTGGAAGCAATAGTATTATACTCGTTTATATATGAAGAAAATGGAGCTCGTGAAGAAGTTGTCATACAGTTAGGGGTAAAGACACAAACGGTTTTCTGGTCCCACATGCAGGGCTCATTATACCTCATCACCGTGGTTTCCACTTGCCTGTGGATACAGTTCCTTAGGCTCTGGCTCTTGTGATGTGAGAGAAGAGCTCTGGTAGTTAATTCGATAATGGGCACCAGTGTGTTTTCTTTCCATGAATGTAACCAGAGGTCTTCTGGAAACTCACTGCTTTGAATAAATGACAGCGTAGAAATCCCTTCCATGGTGGCAGGGCAGTGTGGAGAATGTTTGGAGGCAGACACGCTTCACACTTTTTTAGCCATTTGCAGGGCTGCTGCGAGTGGGGATGAGCTGGGACACAAGGAGACAGACGGGTGGGCCATGGGCAGGGGCACTGATAGTACGACAGTTAAAACTTTTGTTACTGTTTGTGCTGAGAGGAAGGCCGAACTCACTGCTTTGATACATGAGGAAACCTGTTACCTGTCAGGTGAGCATCTCACCTAATGTTGCACTTGTTTTAGGGTCCCTGACGGGTGTCACTACCTTAGGGGCAGCCAGCGGAAAGCTCTCGGGTCATACGATGTCTTTCAGGTACTGTGTGGACCCATTATGTACTGGCAAGGTCTCTGTTTAACACAAACTTTTAGTGATATTGAGAAATTTGCCATAATTCGATCTGTTTGCCAGGAGAATAAAATGGCCTGGACATACATAAATCTGGATGTGTATAAAGCGTTCTCAATGGATCAACACCCGGGATTGTCAGTGGGAAGTGCTCTTGCTCCATGGGGGGTACTTGGCGATGTCTGGAGACATGGCTGCTTGTCACAGCCCGGGGAGAGGAGAGGCGCTGTGGCCATCACGTGGGCGGGGCCGGGACAGCCTCCGCGGAAGGAGCCCCTGTCCCTGGATTTCAGCATTCTGAGCTTCAGAACCCCTTCTTTCCAGTCAGTTCAATTCGTTGGTAATACCTCCCAATTTCCTTTTTTATTTTAAAGGATTAAAAAGTAGAGGAAGAATCTGGCTTTGGCCAGGACGGGGTGGCTCTGTCCCCCCCCCAATTGCTGGTTTTTACTAGTGAAAGTCCTGGCGTCACACAACCAGTAAGCACAAGAAGCGTGCAGGTGGGCGGCGGGCGGCGGGGCCCGGACCCTGGGTGAGTGAGCCCCCTGGTTCCTTACTGCCCACCAGGCATGTGGAGGGATGTGCAGCGCACTTCCACCGTCTCCAGGGAAGCCAGGTGCCCTCAGGCACAAGACCTGAGGAGAGGGCGGCCCACCTACAAGAAACAGTCACCTGAGGCGAGCACTAACTGGAACTGCCAACCTTCCTTCCCGAGATCCCAGCAGGTTTCTGTGGGGACGGGCCCTTTGCCTTCTCCCCTCCTGTCCCCATGGAGGGGGCCGCACGCTGCTGTCTGGGGGCCGAGCACTTCGCTAGCTTTCAGTTACTGGCCAGCGGGAGACGGGCAGGGTGGCCCTGCTGGACGGTGTCCAGAGACTCAGGGGAGCCTGGGTGCCCTTTCCTTCCTCCCTGGGGTTGGCATGTCCGGCACCGAGGGGCTGCCCCCACCTGGAGGAGATGGGCCGGTGGGGGCCGGTGAGGCCAGCGCACCGTGCGCAGCAAGGCCGCGTGAGGTAGGCGGTACCTGGTGCGAAAGCAAACCTACGACGCGTTGCCCTGAGCTACGTTTTGACAGGGGGCTGCCTGCTAACAGCAGAAGAGGTAACAGGCGCCAGGGTGTCACTAGGTCACGTCCAGAGTATTCAGGACACAACCAAACCACCCATCGCCCCGAGAACCAGGAAAATCACAGCTGGAGCGAGAGAAGAATCAACCGATGCTGACAGTGAGAGGCATCACCTATGAACACGTGACAAGCGTTTGTCTCAAGTATGTGACATGTGATAATAATTTTAAAGCAACCATCATAAAAGTGCTTGAGCAAAGAATTATAATTTTTGGGGACGAAAATAAAAAGTAGAACATCTCAGCAAAGAAGTGGTAGTTATAAAAAAGAACCAAATGGAAAAATAGGACTGAACAATTCTGTCACCCAAACACAACAACAATAACAACAGCAGCAGCAATAAGAAGAATGACCCCTGCTGGGTGGGCTCAGCACAGAGACGACAGTCAGTGGACCTAAGGACAGAGCAATAGACTTTGTCCAAACTGAAAAAACTTAAAAATCTCAGGCACCTGGGGTGGAAAACAAAAGAGCTAACGTCTCATTGATTCCCAGAAGAAGAGGGCGGGAACAGGGCTTAAAAGTATTTGAAGAAATAATTGCTGGCAACATCCCAAATTGGGCGAGAGACAAATCTACAGATCCAAGAAACTAAACAAATCCTAAATTAGATAAATCCGAGAAAACCATACCAAGAGACATTTTAACCAATCTCTTGCAACTAAACAGAAAAAATGTTGAAATCGTCCAGAGAAACGATGGTGCTTGCAGGGGCCCCAGATCCCCTAGTCGGTGTCCTGTCTAGACCCAGGATGCTGGAAAGAAGCAGTTCAGTATTTTTCAGATGCTGGGAGAAAATAGCTGTTGATCCAGAATTCTAGATCCCGTGAAAATACCCTTCAAAAAAGAAGGGGAAATCAAGGTATTCTCAGATGAAGAAAATCTGAAAGAGTTTGTTGCTAGAAAACTGTCCTTGAAGGAGGGCCAGGGGGGTCTCCAAACAGAAGGCAAATGGTCGCAAAAGAAAGTGTGGAGCTTCAGAAAGGGAGGAGATGACGGTTACCCTGAAACAGCACCTCTTGATTATGAAAGCAAGGATGATACCGGTGTGCGCATGGACACAGAGGCTATGACACCATCATTAAGGGACCTAAATGGAATTAAGTCTTCAGTACTCAAGTCTAAGTAGTAAAATATCAGTACCAGTAAACGGTGATAAATTCTGTGTTTCTATTGTAATACTAAGCAAAAAATAAAACTATATAAAATAATATGCTGACAGACACCATCAATAAATCCGGAAGAACTCCTAACAAATGCTCTGGTGGCTCAGAGGGGAGCAAGGGAAGAGAGACAGAGGGTGAGGAAGAGGAGAAACAAACAGAAAACAAACTGACTTGTGCCCAAACATGGCCTCATACACCAATTAAAATGAGAGATTGGTAGAAAAGATGAAAAAAACAAAACAGCACAACCCAGCCATAGCCTGTCTAGGAGAAACTCACTTCAAGTGCAACGACGTGGGTTGGGTGAAGTAAAAAAGATGGTGGTTTCTTGCAAAAGTAAACGTGGGCTTATCGTGTGCCCCAGCCTCTCGGGCACACATCCTGGAGAAGGTTTACACTTTCTCCTCTCCCTGTACGCGGGTGTTCACAGCAGCTTTATTTTCAGCACAAACTAGAAACAACCAGTGACCCTCCACAGGCGGATGGCTGGGCAAACTCTGGGGCCTCCCTCCGAGCTACGGGATGCGAGTCCGCAGTAAGAAGGCGGAACTGATGGATCCATGTAGGTGGCCTCAACGGTGTCTTCCTGAGTGAAAAAGTCAATGCCCGAAGTTTACAAACTACAGGATTCCACTCATAGAGCAGGTTTGAAAAGGCCAAATTATAGAGCTGGAGAGCAGATGAGCCGTGGCTGTGGGTACGCGCCTGGGAAGGAGGTGGCCGTGGGGAAGGGTGGGCAGCTCGGGGCCCCTGAGACGGGGTGGCTCTGGGTCCCCGCTGTGCTGGTGGCCCCAGGAATGTGCTCATATGATGCAACTGCTTGCACACGTGAAGTCATGTAAACCTGGGTAAATCTACAAAAGGGTTGCTGGGTTATATCCGGTTCATTTCCTGGTTGTGATGTTCTACAGCTTTGCAAGGTGTCATCCTTGGGAGAAACTGGGTGAAGGGGGCTCAGAAGCTCTCTGTACTGTTTTTGACAATGGCATGTGAATGGCAATGGTCTTAATGTCAACATGTGAAAATCTCATTTTGCAGTTAAAACATCTGGAAGCTTCCAGTTAATGAGCTACACTTTGGCCGTCCCTGCCACTGCCCTTTCCTTCTCCGCACAGGCCGCCCCACGAGAGGAAAAGGGTGACTTGGGCTCTCGTGCCACCGGCGGTGTGGCCTCACTGGCCAGAGCGGCGTTGCCGCCTCCATTCCACCAGCCTTTTCCTCTGGAGGCGGAAATAGGGCGCCACTTCGGTGTCTCTGTACCCACGAGGCCCTCAGCCATCCTGCGCCTGAGGGCCACATCCGGTTGCTACATAACATCCCAGAGAGGGATTGCAAAATGCCGTCTCATTCAGGCTGTTGGCGCCTTAATAAGTGGCGTTCTCCAGCTTTGGCCTGTGTTTGCTGGGTTTGGACGGTCCACCCGACTGCTGCTAACAGCCACAACACAGCACGGTCTGCAGCGGCCAGCAATCAATTGTTCCGTTACAACCTTAAATTTTTAAAATCTTGGCAGAAGAAGTGATGAAGCAGCTTTGCAATGCAAAACCCGCGAGGAGCCTCACCAGCTTCAAAAGCCAGCAGGCACGCTGTGAAGTCCCCGCACCATGAGGCGGGATGCCGCCGCCGAACGTCAGGACCTTGGGTCCAGTTTTGTCGGCCACTAACTGGGTGTCCTTGGGCCGCACCTCTGGGCCTTCGTCCTCATCTGTAAGACGTGGTAGTGGCCCCAAGGAGCTTGCTCTTCCGATCCTTCCCGCAAAAACAGTCTATGATTCTGCAAATCTTTGAGATGTCTCTTCAGTCATGCATTGTTCTCGTGAGTTCATCGTGCCAGCGGTGCCCTTCGCCTAGGAGAGAACAAAATTTTCAGTCATCCCACTTTCCATGCACGGAAAATTGCTAGAACAGGGTGCAGTCATTTCTGGCAAGATCTGACCTCAGCATTCGTGTCTTTTTGGTCGCGGGGAAAGCAGATCCGTGATGGCCGTTCGCAGAAGTCACTGTGAGTTCCGGGTATTTGAGCCACTTCCTGGAGGCGTAGGGGAAGGTCTCCACCACTGTCCCTTTCTGTCTTCTGGGCTGTGAGGTCCTCAGTTTTCCCGGCCCCGAGCCCGGGGCCCTGTGGGACTTGTCTCCCACACGCCTCCCCGCTTCCCCCAGCAGGTGCCCTGCTCACAGCCCCTCTCGCCTCGCCCCTCCGTGGCCTCCTAACTTTGCCTCTGCTCCTGGCCTCCCGGCCACCCGAGGCCCTGGGGTCTCCCAGCGCTTCCAGCCGCAGCCGGCACCGCCGGCCCGTCAGGAAGGTGTGGGACGCTGTGCCGCGTGCACGCGCAGCCGTGGCCGTGGGACGTGGCTCTGCGCTGAGGTGCCGCGTCAGGCCCCAGGTCTGCAGGCCCCTCCCCTGCAGCCCCTTCGGTCAGCTCCTGAGTTCTCTCTAAAAAGTGCTTTTTCTTTTGATGCTTTTTGTGTTGTTAGACTTTTATTCTCTCTCTCAAAGTCACCACTTGGTCTGGTAACTTTAAACATCTTTTGAGAACAAAGCAAACCTCTTTTCTCTTGATTGAGCTTTGATTTACTGCATTGTTTTAATGTTTTGTTCTGGTAATTTATAACGAGGTATCAAGAAGTTGCCTCCAAGTTCATGAGTATTTGTCACTGTGGCAAAGAGACGGGTGGCTTGACAATGACATTTATGAAGGTTTTTGCTATTTTGGAAAGATAGAGAATCATCCTGCTTTACTGAAAATCTGCTCTGAGAATATTTCTTCAACTGTTACAAAGAAACGACTCTGTGCTCAGACAGCTGGGACTTCTGCTCATACCTGTGACAACTGTCAGTCTCGGACCTTGTCTCTTAAAGATCCACTTGGACTCATGGTATTATTTCTTTATATGGGGATTGCCTGTTGCAGTTTAGTAGTGAATTGAGGGACGTAGTTCACAGTCCATCTCAAAACATCTTTGGTGGCAAAGCCACACACACACACACACACACGTACGCACACGTGTGCACAAACACACATCCACACACTCACACACTTTTACTTCCTGAGGACACCCAGACACGTAGAGATAGAGATTCTGAACGGACGTGACCCGACCCCGCCTCTCTGTCCCGTCGGCAGGCAGCCTGTGCAGACAACTTCAGTGTCAAAGTCAAATCGTATTGAGAATCCTCTGCCTCATACTTAAAAAAAATTCATGCTAGTTCTCAGTCCCTGAATTCGGAGTTGTGAGGTTCGTGCCCAAGCCCTCTGTGAACCACGCGGTAGAGGTGAACGGAAGGGAATGCGCAGGACTCCAGGACCGGATAGACTGTAGAGAGGGTGGGCTGTTGAGGAGGGAGAGTCCAGGGGTATTTCCTGCAGCCTGGGAGGGTTTGAGGTAAGGAAGTCGTGAACGACTGTAGGGCACGGCAGCCTGGCGGCCCTCCGGCTCTTTCTACCAGGTAAGCAGCAGCTGACAGTGTTTGTCTCTGTAAAGATCATATATCTTGAATTGCTGCTTTCTCAACAAAAACTACCCCAGAAGCACACTTTTCAAAGTTCCCACACTTAAAAAAATTCAGGAGAAGCAGTTTACAAGAAAAAAATAAAAACTCTCACTGCTCAGAAGCACTTTTTTTTTTTTTTTGGTAATTTATACTAAGCCCTTTAGAATGTCATATTGGTCCTTTATTAGTAACCTGGACAATATGATTAGGCTCCAAAAAATGTCTACTTGTTAGTGACTGCACTCACGCTCTGAACTCTAAAGAGGCTGCTTGGCTATGGCTAAAGCATGCTTCATTTTTTAATTTTTTTGCAACAACAGAAAAAGGCAGATGAGAATAAAATATGTGGTGAGATCAGGCATTCAATGAAACATATGTGGTAACTGTTAAATGTGCTGCAGAATTATAGATTTATTTTAGCAGACTATTTAGATGCCATCATTTGGAGGGGACTCTAACTTTCATTTTCTGGATTAGAGTTAACTTTAAATTATAATTGCAAAAATGATTTTGTTAAAATGCAGAGAAGTGTAGTTTTTAGAAACATTCATTTTGTGGTGACAAAAGCATTTTTCCTCTCAGATGTTATCTCCTCCTGATTATGTGTCGCGACGCATTTGTGTTTTGTTTAGATGTTGCCACAAATAGCGTAAACTAAGTTGCTAAGTTAAAATAGTGGGAGAAGGCTGTGCTTGTATTTAGGAAGGAAGACAATAAGAGCATTAGCTACATTAATTGAGAAGCATTTTGACAACACTGATCAAGACCGTGGAGCAAAAAAAAAAAAAAAAAGGAAAGAAACAGAAAAACACCGAAGCCAATCCGCCAGACAACGGCATCCACACCCCGAAATCAAAACTGAGACTTTAACCTTTACAGAGAGATCTTGTTGTGCTTTTAAGAAGTCCCTAATATTTTTCTGTGTCTCCCCCCAAGTCACTTCACTGCCCATATGTTATTTAAATGCTGATAATCTTGTTCATGGTAATTTCAATGAGCCACAGCAGACATATAATGCTTCCTCTTTTAATAGGTGCAAAGTGAGTTATTGTCACCAAGCAGATATGAAAACAGGACGTGAAAAGAGAATCTTGCCTAATCTCTGTGATGCGGGTGTGTGAGGGCGCTAACATGGTCACCTGAATTATGCATGTCTATTGTGCTCGAATATCATAAATCTGGGGATGAATACCCTCCAAATCATTTTCAGTCCGTGAACATTTATATACAGAGCTCTGGAGCACTGCGAAGACAATTAGTCATATTTGTATGCCGGAATTAATTGAGAGTGAGATGCAGGAGGCAGAACAAGAGAACAAAGAATGCTTTTTGTCAGTTCCTCCAACTGACAGGGATAATTAGCTATATGAAATTGAAATTCCTCAGCAGGGGGCTTCTGTTGACAATGAAGTTTCTTTTGATTCCATTCTGTTATTCTTTTACGCTGTCATCTGTGGTAATTTGTTATTCAGCTTGAAGCTTAAAAAAGCAAAGCATTCCGCTTTTATGAGTAGATGATGTCAGTTTGTACACTGCTGGGAAATAGATATTAAATGTAATCTTTAAACTAAAAAAAAAAAAGAAAGAAAAGAAAAGAAAAAAAATAAACTCCGTTAAAGAGACAGTGCGCTGTCTCCCGGCCTGCAGGGGAAACTTTACGAGGCAGAACTTGCTTGGTGGTATTTGAAGTTGTTCAGGCTCCGTTAATCCGGGGCCTTCGCCGCGGCTCCGACTCTTCTAAGTGGATGCGATCGGGCGCAGGAGTGCACGTCGCCGCGGGGCACCAGGCGCGGCCCGCTCGCTCGCTGCTCCCCCCTAACCCCGTCGCCTGTGGCCCCATGCTGTGTCCACGATACCGAACACGCCATCGCGGCTGATCTCTGGTTGCGCTCTCCTCTGCATCAAACATAGTCTTAAGAGAGGAGCCCAGAGGAGACCTCGGAGCAGCCCCTGCCCCACAATACGGTCCAGGACATGATGGGCCGGGCTCCCCGCCAAGCCGACTCTGGGCGGACTTTACGCTTTGGACTGCAAGCTAGGGGCCACTGGCCTGCAGCGCCTCGACGCTGTGGGCCTTTCCACCGCAGAGAGAGGGCGCCATGGCGTGTCGCGGACCCGGGTCCACATCTTGTCCCTCCGGCTCCTTCTGTGACTCGTGGGCAACACTTCGCGTCCCTGAGCCCGCCCCCCTCACCTGCAGAGAGCGGCCATCGCCCCGGCTAACTCCCCGTTTCTGTGAGGAAGGGCCTGAAGGGGCACCTCGGGGAAGTCAGCTCCCTGCTCCTGCTCTTGACGCCTGCTGAGGGCCTCCGGCCGACGGCACCGGGCTACATCCTGGTGCCATGTGGGGTGCACAGGCCTGGCACGGCGTGCTCACACGTCGGGGCATTTCCTGGAGTTGCCTTGGGGGCCGGCGGCACCCTGACCCCAGCACGGTGTGTTCCCGGCCGCTCAGGTGGGTCTTAATTGCTCCGAGGGCGAGTCTGGAAAGCACAGGGGCTGCGGGGGGGCGTCTCCCCACCACTTACTGCAGCGCCGAGACTCAGACCCATGTTCGTCTTGCTTCTGCTCCATCAACCGGAACCTTCACGCCAGAGGAGCCGCTCACGGGCACCTTGATGGCCCTGCAGGCACACGTGCGGCGGGGGGAATGTACCTCCAGAACGAGACGCCTCCAGGAGGGCCGCGCCCAGGCCGACGACGGAGCAGGGATGGACATAGGAGCTCTGGATCGAGGCTGAGGATGGACACGGGGGGGTGTGTGCGCGGACACACTGTGCGCCTGACGGAGGATACAGTCCTGGGAAGCCCAAGGTAACTCCCGCGTGATTCTCATGTTCAAGCTAGGATTGCCGAGTAAGTGGCCCCCGGAGCCAGAGCCGTCCACACACGTTCATCTCCACATACCCTCCACAGACCCTGGAGATACACTTTCCTCCTCTTTAATTTTGATTGGTTTTCCTTCCTTTCTTACTTGAATTTTCCATCAAATATTCTGAACTTTCTGTTGCCTGTTTCTCTGTTCCCTCCAGCTCAAGTCTCCTCAGAGGCTGGAAGGACCCTTTCCTCAAAATGCAAGTTCCTTACTCAAAATCAGCATCCTGGTGACTGAGGTAAAAGAAACAACAACACAAAAATCTAACCGTGTGAAACCAAAACTCCCGTGAGGCGTTGGCCAGCACCACGCTCTGGCTTGCCGCTGTGCAGGCAGACACGCCCAAGCGTCGCCGGATGGGCTGGTACTGAGTGCGAAGAGCTGTATTTAACTAAGGAAACACTTTATGCAAATTTAGGGAGGAAATGCCAAGGAAAGGAAAAGGTTGCCCATCAATATAAGTAACAGTCAAGACAGAGAAGCAGAGCTGAACACATACCCATCTGGAAAAGTATTTTAGGGGAAGACTCAATGAACTTAAAACCAAACCAAAATCATAATTTTTTTTCCCCAGGGCTGAATTAGAGTGAGGATCAAAGTCTACTTGCCTACTGCTGGTGTCTCTGAGGTGTATAATGACCATCTCTGACTTCTTTAGACATGAGTTACTGTTGTGGTTTACAGCCTCACGAGCAGGACTTCCAGAAATCTGGGTCAGTGGAAGGACCTGGAGCCTGAGAATTACTTGCTATTTTCCGGATGGATGTAGCTGGTGGGAGGGCTGTAGGGGGGCAGGTCGGGCGCCTGAAAGAACACGAAGCAGCCGTGTGCTGGGCTGACGGCCAGCACCGACTGCCAGGCTGTGTGCCGGAACTTCCTGTGGACCCACTGTTTGCTCTCAGGCACCTGCTGCGTACGCAGTGACCACGGGAGGCTCAGTACAGGTCGGACTAGTCCGTTCCAGACTGAGCTTAATAGAGTGTCCAGAGAAACTCACTGTGAGGCAAGTCTCGCCTTTAATCCCCTCCCAGAAAGCCGGTATAGCCGGGATCTAGAACAGCTAGCATTGAATTCTAAGGCTGTTTTTGTCTGCTCAATGATTGTCAGATTTTTGATATTTTTGCCCATTTCTTTGACCTCTCAGATAGTTGGGATGAAGACAACATTTAGGAGATCAAGGTCTGAGCCATGCAGACCTTGTCTGATCTATCAGACCTGTGTCTGATCAATAGAAATAAATAATTGGGATTATTCACCCTGGAGAAGAGAAAGCTACCTGATGATTGACTGATAATCATTCATAAATTATAGAGAACAGCTTTATAACCACCTCTCTTTAATAAAATAGGAAATATTTTACTTAAATTTCAGCAAGGAAATGTATACTGAGGGATCTCCCGGTGGCAAGGCTCACTGATGCGAGAATGGTCCCGGTGGGTGTGTGGACCCTGTCTCAAGAGTGCTGGATGCATTGTGAGGTGCTGGTGACTCACAGAGGCCCGGGAAGAGCCTTCGTCCTTGAGAGCGCACAGCCTAGTGGGGGAGGCAAACGGGAACGGGGAGCACAGATAGTGTGTGGCCAGCTTTGTGCGGCCGTGTGTGTGCCCAGCGGTCTCGGGGAACAGAGTGGGGGCTTCTAGAAGGAGCAACTATTTAGGAGTAACTGGATTTGTTGGAATCAGAGGTTTAAAGTTTTATTGTAGGAAGAAAGTGATCAGACTGTCCCCAGGCGTCAGCTAAAAGTGACTGGTGCGTAGTTGGTCTTCAGTTGACAATTACCAAATGACTTAAGATGTGAATCCCGTCATTTAAATTCAAGGAACGTGTATTGAATGCGTACTATGTGCAAAGCCCTGCATGAGGCTCTTTGTAAGTTACAGGGACAGCGGACATCCCTCTAGGGAGGTCACACGACCTGTGTGAAATTCGAGTGGAATGTGGACACGTCTCACAACTCAGAAAGCCACACCACCGGCACTTCATGGTGTCCCTGAGTCCAGGAGCCAAGGGTCCGGCAGACACTGGGGGCTCAGGAGAACTTCACACGGTTTCCTGTTGTCTTACGTTGTTGCGTATATTGTTACATACAGCATATCAACAGCTGAAGGTACGTGGACTTCTCCGAGCGCTAGTAAACACCCGAGAAAGTGGAGAGGTTACTCTGTTACTCTGAACACTTTTCATGGGACTTTAATTTTGGATAAAGATGCTCTAAACTTGGATAAAGATGCTATACTATAAATTTTAGATAATTTGTAACTGTGCTTAACTAAACAGATACTGGTAATTATCTCCATTTTAAGGTTCTGGTTGAGAATCGCTTGCCAACCTGAGACGCTCTGAGGTGGCCACCAGGCCCAGGGTCCTCCGTGAGGACCAGCCTTTGGGGTAACTGACTCAGCCTCCTTCAACATTGCTGCACAGGTGCTGGCTGTCCATAATGTGGGAGGGAGCAGGACTTTGAGGGTAAATTAGCCCGATAGCCACTCATTTTCATGGAGGAGGAAGTTGGGTTTGGAACTTCAGGCACAGGGAAATGTCAGGTGTCCCTTGAAGGAGACCAGTCCCCCACCTTGCACTGAGGGAACGGCCCACATTTGTTTTGTGTCCTTTAGTTCAGAGGCTCTTCTGTCTGAGGGTCTTAGCAGTGATGTGAGAAACACGTTAAAAATGAGCCCCCCTCCCCGGCCAGGGATCCGGGTTCAGGAAGCCTGGGGTGGGGCTCAGCCACCTTCTCTGTAAACATGGGCCCCATGGTTCGCACTGTCCCTAGTGGACGCGGCGCTGGCTGCTTCGTGCCAGACATGGTGGAGGTCGCCTGCCGCCGGGCCGCAGGGAGGGACCTGGACTGGACAGCACATGGCATGGCATCCGGGGGCACGTGCAGGCTTCTCTGCAGGTCTGAGGGCACTTTTCTCTGTTACTGGCTTTGCTCTCGGAGCCTCACCTTGTAATTCCTGCATGGGCGAAAGGAGGCTAAGTGCAGGGAATGATGGGAAGGCGATGGCCGCAAGATAGAGGCGCCAAATCACACAGGCATGTGGCGCCTGAGGGCGGCGCCAGGTGCTTGGATGGGCGGTCTCCTGTGAGTCCCAGGGCACCCCGTGCTGCGGGGTTACATGCATGTACACGCATGCACACACACCACACATGCACACAACTCAGTGCACACACACTCACATGCACACACACTCAGCACACATGTACACACACTCAGTACACACATGCATACACTACACACACTCGTGCAGGCACACATGCACACACACTCACACGTGTACATGTGCACACAGCACACGTACGTACACACAGTGCACACTCACATGTACACACACACACTCAGCACACATGTACACATGTGAACACCCATGCACACACTTGGTACAGATGTGCACACACTCAGCACACGAACACACTTTCATGTATTCACACTATACATATGCACTTGTATGTATATGAACATATATTCATGTATAATACATATATACTCATGTATACATATACACAAGCACTCACATATATACATCACATGATACTTATTACATATACACCTATATACACACATATACTCATTTGTATACACACACTACTCATTTGTGTGTACGTATATACACACATGCATATATACATACACACATGTATGTATAGGTACACACGTGTATACATTATAGACAAATATAGTTTTATTGACACACACAGTATAGACTGCTGAGCCTCATAATTTGTGGACTCTCTGTGTGAGAACTCATTTGCTCACTGTCTGTGACCCAAGTCAACACTCACGGGGCTCCCGTGGTCATCTGTGGATGTGCACAGAGGGGCAAGCACGTGGTCGTCTGACGAGTTTGTGCCCAGTGGGCATGGGGCAAGCTGACGCTCTGCTTCTGGCTTCAGCTTTCCTGCTGAGCACACACGCCCGTTTCACAGTCTCCTCAGTGCACGTTCTTCACCTTTTCATGCGTTTTGTTGGTGGCTCATCGTGTAGAACAGTCACCAAGGTTGGTGCTGAGGACCCCATTTTGGCACGCGGTGCGGCGAGCACAGCAACGGTAATGTGAGGAGTTGTGTCCATGGACAGAAACGCACCGCGGTGAGGTGCCTGCTGGCTGGTGAGTACAGTGTTGGGACCAGAGGAGTCTAATCCTGTGCTTCCTTGGGAGCAGCGCGCGGTGCTGACCAGCTGAGAGCACAGTGCTGTGAGCATCAGAGGACGGTTCCGACACGGGTGCCTCGGACCCGCCATGGGTTTTCAGAGCTCCCGTCTTCTCGCCAGGTGAGCAGCTGCTGTCAGCATCAGGGTAAGAGAGACCCCAGGACTCACACGCATTCGCTGGCCCTTCCCGGGAACATGTCTGGGAGGAGGCGCAGGAAACTGTCCCCACAGGTTTTTTCTGGGGAGGGGGTGGGGGCTGTGTACGGCGGGGAGGGAAATGCCTGACTCGTAATTTTAAAAGATAAATGAAAGGTTAAAAATGATAATAGATGATATTGTTCGGAACAGCTTCTTGTAAGTGTGAAGCCGACGCCGTTCTTTGTGGGCAGACGTGGGTACAGCCTGGGCAGCTGGCGGTGCACGCGGCGCAGGGAGCAGGCCGGACGCCTTTTCTTGCTGTGTGAGCTCATGAGACAGGTTTCAACAATCTCATTGTCATTATCCACTGTTCTCCTAAAAGTCGTTCAAACGGTTACCTTTTTCCTTTCTCAGTGTTTATTACAGTTTTAGTGGCAAAACTTCTATGTGAGTAAAGAAAATGTATTCAAGAATACTTTTTTCTTTTTTTAATGTTTTAGTGATTTCTGAGAGAGAGAGAGCGTGAGCAGGGGAGGGTCAGAGAGGGGGAGACACAGAATCTGAAGCAGCTCCAGGCTCTGAGCTGTCAGCACGGAGCCCGACACGGGGCTCGAACCTATGGACCATGAGATCGTGATCTGAGCCTAAGTCGGACGCCCAACCGACTGAGCCCCACAGGCGCCCCTCATGAATGCTTTTCTTGGTCTAGAGTTTGATCATCATGGAAAAGTTAGCCAGTGTTTTCACTCTCAATATTTTTGTTTTATTTCCCTGCTCACAGTACCTTCGCCCCTCGGCAGGGTGGCCAGAACTTGAAATTGGCCCGATCGGGTCATAATGCCTTTGCAAAGAGTGTTTATGTGGAGCCCCTTCCGTTATCCGTCCTCCACATTTGCAGTTTCTCCAGTTTGTCAGGGACGACAAGCCTCACAGACACGACTCTCAGGCGCGCAGCGGGCTCTGTGAGGAGGAGCCGGGCCTGGATTCTCACTCCGCGCCCCCAAACACCCAGCCTGGGCCTCGCACGCGAGTCATGTAAGTGGAGAAATGAGTGGACTCCTTGCTTGGGTGCGCCTCGGCTGGAGAAGTCTCGGCAGCACCCGCACACGTCCATTTTGGACAAAGATGTTGCTGAGTCCTTGTCTGACAGTTACTCATCTCACTTATCGCTAAGTGCCTACTGTGTGCCGGCGCTCGGGGAGTGGGCGCTGTCAGTCCCAGCCCATCTGCGCTCAAGGAACAGATTTTTTACAGAAGTTGTCCTTCTTTGTATCTTGGTTCCGAGAAGTGTGTGCTGTGGCCGTGGAGTGCGCGGGCGGCTGTGGCGAGGTCCTCCCAGAGGGCTTCCCGTGTGGTCCCTGTCAGCCGAGCATAGTTTTGGAAAACGAACCGCATGGACCAGGGTCCCCTCTGAAGAGCACACTAAATTGCCGTTGTGTGAACTGCTTTGCTGTAGCCGACTTGCCTCGCTCAGGGCCCTGCTTCCCCGGGCAGCACCCGCCTGCATTCCCAGGGTGCTGGCCACAGGGTACCGCTGTCAGCGTCGTGACCAGGTTGCTGGCTGCTGAGTACCACTGTCAGTGTCGCGGCTGGGGCAGAGCTGTAGCCCATACGCTCTTTCCTGAAAGAAGATGCAGACTTTTCTGCCTGCTACGCACCTGGGGGGCGGCTAGATCTGAGCATCTTTCGTACTGGATTTTTTAAAAAATGTTTTAATTTTATTTCTAGGAGAGAGAAAGAGAGACAGCGTGAGCAGGGGAGGGTCAGAGAGAGAGGGAATCACAGACTGAAACAGGCTCCAGGCTCTGAGCTGGCAGTCAGCACAGAGCCCGACGCGGGGCTCGAACCCACAAACTGCGAGATCATGACCTAAGCGAAAGTCGGACGCTTATCCGACTGAGCCACCCAGGCACCCCCGTACTGGATTTTCTTTATTGACGCTTCTGGCACTTTCACCAGACGGAGATGCTGGGACCCTGTCCCCTGCTGGTGGAGTGAGCTTGGAAGAAGTTTGTCTTGTGCTTGTTGGTGTTGAAGGGGCGAGTGAAGAACTGAGTGGTGAGATGGGTGCAGGTCCGTGTCTGCTCTCGGTCCTGCCGATGGCAACATCCAGATGCCAGTTTCCTCAGTGGCCAAGGGCCTGGGGCGGGCAGACCCAGGTTCGAGTCCGGGCCGCTCAAAAGGGTGAGCCGCGGGGCTCGGGCAAGCGGTGTGGCCCTGGTAAACGCCCCCGCTGGGATATAAGACCTGGGTCTGAGCCATGTGGCATCGCGCCGGGACGGTGTCGTGGTGCAGTAAGATGGGCCCTGCGGAGGCTCCACGAGGAGCCCTGTGCAGCACTGTTCCCAGAGCTTCCCAGGGCCTGCGAGCCGGGAGCAGACCCGGGTGTTCAGAGGGGGTGAGTTGTGCTCTTTAGGTATGTGGAAAAGGAGAGGAAAAACCTGTCCCCTCTACACGTCATTCCCACAGCTACGGGCCAGGTTGGTACAGCGTGCGTGTGTGTGCGTGTGTGTGTGTGTTCATACAACAGCCATCGCACCAGGCTGTAAGGGCTGCAGCCGGCGAGTGTCAGAGTCCCACTACTGAGGGCCCGACGCACGGAACAGCTACACTGGGACCCCGGGTCCCTGCGGTAGAAGCAGTCGCATTCATTTTCTCCTCAGAAAGTCTGCATCTGGGATGCCCTTCTGCTGCGATGGCCTGACGGTGTGCTCGCGCTCTTTCAGTTAAGTGTGACAAGCCTTACGGATGAAATTGGTTAGATGCTACTTAAACTTCTGTCCCAAGACTTCCACACAGAGGGTGGGGGTTTTCTTTTGGGAAGTTAATAGCCCCCAGCGGTCAGGCTGGTTGTATTCGAGTCCAGCCGGGGGTCGTGCTGCGTCCCTGCTGTGGTCTGTGGCTGGCGGCCGGCTGCGTCCGGGGACAGTGTGGTCGCCGTCACTGGCCTCGCGCCTGGCGCTGCAGCGGCGGCTGCCCCCGGGGCCCGCGGTCTCAGCCCGAGCCTGGTGCTGGGTCAGAGCCCCTCTTAGCCTTCGCACGGTGGCCACAGTGCACATGAAGGGAGCAAACTGCACCCCGAATCTGTCGTATTTGGGGCGGGACGAGGCCTTTCCCAGGTGGAGGGGCCCTGACGGACATGCCGAGAAGGGGCTGGACGGTCACTCCCAGGCCCACCGCCTGCCACCGGGCGAGTCCTGCCTGCTGGCTGTGAGTCCCGGTGCGCGGGGCCCACGCTGCAGGGCCCACGGAGGCCACTCCGCCCGAGGCCATTGCCACGCAGGCTGACACGTCCCAGCCCAGGCGTCCTGGCTCTGAGCCCCAGACGCACTGTGCGGGTCTCTTGCTGCAAAGCAGAGGGATGCGACTCTGAGTCCTACTTCAGTGCAAACTGTGTCATTTTGTCTCTTCAGTGTTGGCGGCGCTGAGCAGCTGTCCCCACACTGAGGCCACGTCACCACAACCCTCCGTGCTTCCCAAGTGCAGAGACACCGCCGGCAAGTTCTTCCTGTGCCCCCATGCCCCCATCCCCAGCCACACACCCACAGGGGCAGGTCCCCTCGCTGTCCCACCCTGTCCAGAGCTGCTTCCAGCCTCTTAGGAAGGAGACCACCCACTTCCGGTGATTTGTAGAGGGTGTGTCCTCAGGTGGGGGGCGGGGGGAAGCGCTCGGGACAGGTGGTGTGAGCGGCTGGGGTCCGGCTCCCAGGGGGAGGGGACGCAGTGCACACGAGACCCTGTGGGCGGTCCTCCTGTGCCGTGACGGTGAGTCATCGCTGAGGAGCTGGCTGTTCGGGGTGGAAGGTTCCGTCTGAGCCCAAGAGCTGCTCCTCCGAGCAGGTCCCAGCAGACAGGGAGCCACTGTGTCAGCGCCTGCCCCCCGGGGACCCTGGCCGGGACTCGCCCGCTCCCCCAACTGAGGGTCTTAGGAAAGGTCGACAGTGTGCTCGTGGCTAAGCTGCTGTGAGCTGGGTGCGTGGGCCCAGGAGTGGCTGTGGGTGAGGACAGGCCCGCGGGCACACGGGGTCACCATGGCAGCCCCGACACTGACGGCCCTGCCCGTCTCCAGCAGGTCAGGACCCAGGAAGAATTGCAAAGGAGCATTTAAATCGTGGTCACGTTTGTGAAGGTAGTTCTGGGAAGACATAGGAGATGGAAGTGGCATCTGCAGGGGCTTTAACCTGTAGCTCACACCCTGGCATCTGACCGGGACCTGCGGGGAGTAGGCCAGAGGGGTCCTGCTGGCTGGCTGTGGCCCCGGCTGCCTTCTCTGATAATCAGGATGATGGTGAGCACCTCACCCCCGACCGCCAGACAGCAGGGGGCCCAGAGGGTCCGGACGGGGTGCCTGGTGGCCAACCAGCAAGTATGCCCTCAGACTTTAAAGCTGGTTCTGCAACTTTAAAGGAAAGAAGGTGAGCAGACGTGCCTGTGTACGCGACAGCCTGTCGAGGTGACATACTTCGTGGGAACAAAGAGGTCAGAAGCACCTCATTAAAAATATATTGTCAGAAGAAAAGAGTCAATTATGGTTCACATGATATGAGTGATCAATATAATTAAGAAATGAATTCTCAATAAAAAGACTGACGAAGGCTGTATTCGGGCAGGATTGATATTGTATGGACGCATTAAATATTTACCGGGTGTCAGCGGCATGGCGCTGGATGCTAAGGGGCACGCAGAGTGTACTTCTGTTTCTAGGGAATGCTCGTGCACGAGTCATGCATAATGGAAGCGGAACGTGGTCAGGGTTACGCGGGGGCGGGGGCGGGCGGGTGAGGTTTCCCGTGTGCTGCTCTTTCTGTACTGACCGTTCAAGCTGAAGTCGTCAGAGAAAATCTGTCTCATTAAAATATCTGGGGCGCCTGGAAGGCTCGGTTGGTTAAGGTCTCAGTTTCAGGATCAGGTTATGATCTCATGGTTTCATGAGTTCGAGCCCTTCCCCAGGCTCTGCTGACAGCATGGAGCCTGCAGGGGATTCTCTCTCTCTCTCTCTCTCTCTCTCTCTCTCCCTGCCCTTCCCCCACTGTCTCTGTTTCTCTCTAAATAAATAAATAAAATTTAAAAAGTATCAGTCATATTATAACTTTTTTGGTCAAAAATACAGATTCTGTGCTCTTTGGGAGCAAAGTTGGCTGGGGTGACCGAATTCACGTTCGCGCTCTTGGTCTGAAAATGGAAATGGAAGGAGGAAGTAAATTAGATTTTTGGAAAACACACAAAACTGTTTTAGTAACGGGGGTGTGATGCGAAGTATGTGTTCTGTGTTAGTCAGGGCACCTGATATCAGTGGCTGTTGCAGTGACGTGGCGCCGTCGGCCGAGAACCTCACTGTCCTCCCTGGTGGGTGCAGGTGCAGGTATGGGTGCTGGTGCGGGTGCAGGAGCAGGCTCAGGTGCAGGTGAAGGTGGAGGTGCAGGTGCAGGTGGAGGTGCAGGCCCAGGTGCAGATGTGGGTGCAGGCACAGGTGCAGGTGCAGGCGCAGGAGCAGGCGCAGGTGCAGGCACAGGCGCAGGTGCAGATGTGGGTGCAGGTGCAGGTGGAGGCGCAGGTGGAGGTGCAGGCGCAGGCACAGGCGCAGGTGCAGATGTGGGTGCAGGCGCAGGTGGAGTTGCAGGTGCAGGCGCAGGTGCAGATGTGGGTGCAGGCTCAGGTGAAGGCACAGGTGGAGGTGGAGGCGCAGGTGCAGGCACAGGCGCATGTGCAGATGTGGGTGCAGGCTCAGGTGCAGGCGCATGTGGAGGTGGAGGCGCAGGTGGAGGCGCAGGGGCAGGTGCAGGCGCAGGTGCAGGAGCAGGCGCAGGCGCAGGGGCAGGTGCAAATGTGGGTGCAGGCACAATTGCAGGTGCAGGTAGAGGTGGAGGCGCAGGTGCAGGAACAGGCGCAGGTGCACGCACAGGTGGAGTTGCAGGTGTAGATGTGGGTGCAGGGGCAGGCGCAGGTGGAGTTGCAGGCGCAGGTGCAGATGTGGGTGTAGGTGCAGGCGCAGGTGGAATTGCAGGCGCAGGTGCAGATGCGGGCGCAGGTGCAGATGCGGGCGCAGGTGCAGGTGGAGTTGCAGGCGCAGGTGCAGATGTGGGTGCAGGCTCAGGTGCAGGCGCAGGTGGAGGTGCAGGCGCAGGTGCAGGCCAGGCCCTGGTGTAGGGGCAGGCGCAGGTGGAGGCGCAGGCGCAGGTGCAGGGCAGGTGCAGGCCCAGGCCCTGGTGCAGGGGCCGGTGTTGGGCTCCTCCATCTGGGGGCTGCATCTCCAGTTCCGGGGATCAGAGCCCCGCCCGGTCCTTTCTGTAGGGCCCGTGGTGAACACAAGAGTGTGAGGTTCACACAGACTCTTGGAATCAATTCGTCCGCGCTCCATGAGCAAAACCCGGTTCACACGGTCTAGCGAGAGGCTGTGTCCCAGAAGGGGGAACCAGACTGGTAAGGCTGACATGGCTTTGTGTTGGTCTCGGTTGGAAACACTGCCTGGCGGTGGTGTGAAGCTTTTCCCGAACGGCGGATACAACACTTGAGAGGCTCAGTTGTGGGGGGAGCGGCTGTGTGGGCTCTGTTTCCTCTGTGACATTTCTTCCAGGGCCCCAGTCCCCAGCTCAGCGTAACCGGAACCCAACGGCCACCCTGGATCAGAGCGATGTGGTGAGGTGGCCGTAGAGACGGCTGTTGGTGTAACCGTGCCCAGGGGCACAACACACAGGGGACAGACCCTTCTGGGAGCAGGAGAGGAGCTCTTCCTTCTGTGAGGGACCCTTGCAGACCCCAGATCAGTGCGTCACGTGGGTATGGGGAGAGGAGGACGGGTGTCGCCGGCGGTGGGCACAGGCTGGGGACCTCGGGCCGGTCACCGGGACGTTGCCTGGGGAGGGCCTCTGTGGGAGGCTTCCCAGTCTGGGGCTCGCTGCTTCCGGTACAGCCCCTGGGCCTCCCCAGGCCAGTGACTCAGAGCCGTCCCCAGACAAGCACGTCGGTGACGGTGATGGGGTGCGAGCAGGCGGGGAGTTCAGGCCCAGAGCCCGGCTCTCTGGACCCATGGGGTGGGGGCCGGGGGCATGATTCAGGAGCCGGTTTCTGGAGTAAGACAGAGATTGCTCACTGAAGGTTTGCACACTGCTCTTTTCCATGTAGACAACATGGAAAAGGGTCTCAGACATGGAAACAACAGTGTCTTTTTTAACACAGTAAGACATTTGTGGGAGGGGAGCAAACAGCGCCTTTGCCCGTGGGCTCTCCTCCCTCCAGACACAGTCCCCAGACCCAGCAGCCGGCACGGGCTCTGCTTTCCTGCTGCAGCCCCCTCGACGGAGGGACCTGACTTCAGTGTCGTGTGCATTTCGGATGACACGATCGTCATCGTATTGTCTGGGACATCAAGGTTAATACTGAAGCGTTTTATGACTGTTGTCCTCCAGGGATGGTTATGGAAATAAGATGTCTATCTCACGCGGATCTCTCAGCGAGGGTGAAAAATGTTAAATAAATAGAAATAAATAAATAAATCTGGAAAAGTAACTCACAAACATTTTTGCAAATATAAAGTGCATGAGCTATTGTGTCCTGAGGGTATAGAATTAACTCGCATGATGATAATTTATATTTTATGTGAGTTTTATTTTTATACACCTGCTTTTCTTTGCAATTCATGAAAAAACATATTGATATCAAGGCAATTGTGCTGTCACAGAATTCATAATCCTAACTGGGAGACTTCACATCAATATGACACGTCTCTTTTATGCTAACTCCAGCAATTTAGAAAAAAATACAGGTTATAAACAGCTAATAAAACTTCCCCATTTGTTCATCTGATACATTTTCTTTCCGTTCAGCCGAGTCACAGAGCTCCTGTTGGCTCTGAAGAAGTCTGCGGGTGCAGGGGGGCAGGGCTCTGGGGTTCAGCGGGAGGAGCTGCCTGAGGGCCACCCGCCCCGTTAACTGCAGGCGGGTTTGCCGATGACTCCGTGCCTGCGTCTCAGGACTAGAGGCTTTGACTGATGTTTAGAGAATGAGCACAGGCGTGTGATTCCAAATCTTGACCACGTTTGGGAAGCACAGGGCAGTGGTTCGGAGGAGGGTCAGATGGCCCCTGACCCAGCGTGGTCTGTGGGTCAGATGGTGCCCGTCCCGATGACTCAGTTCAGCACTGTGGTGCCAGAGCTGCTGATAAAGCTTGATGCGTGGAAATGGATGTTTAATCTCGTATGATTTTCGCATGTAGTGTAGTATGATTCTTTGCCTTTTTTCACCTATTTAGAAATCATTCTTGGTTCATAGGCTGCACGGAAAGGTAGCAGGCTCCGGCATGGGGGCCACGGCAGGCTGATCCCGGACAGAGCATGCACTCCAGACCCAGGCTGCTGGGGTTCAGTCAGCCTCTGCCATTTGTCTCTGCAGGTCTGTGCCCATGTGACCCCCTTTCAGTGCCCAATCTTGTGTAGGGAGGTCCGAAGTCGACTGCAAGGGTGACCCTGAGAATCAGCCGAGGTGTTTGTGTAGGTGACCCGCAGGTAAGTGTGGTCTCTCAGTGCCTGTTACTATGAGCCCGGTGGGTCCATTGATTCCCACTCACTGAGAAATTACTGAGCTTCCCAGATTTAAATAACTGGGCTGCCAGGTACCCAAGAGGAAGTAGGAGGGGAGCCAGGCAGGACTGTGGGGATTCTTTTTGCTTTCATAACTGCACTGCCAGCTTCCCGGTGCATGTGTTGTCCTGCCCTGCACGCGGGTCTGCCCTGCATGCGGGTCTGTCCTGAACACGGGTCCCTGGTGCACACAAGTCTCCCTTGCACATAGGTCTGTCTCTGCACACAGGTCTGTCTGTGCACAGAGGTTTGTCTGTGCACACGGGTCTGTCCGTGCATACAGCTCTCCAGTGCACACAGGTCTGTCCATGCACACGGGTCTGTCTGTGCACACAGGTCTCTAGTGCACACAGGTATGTTCATGCACACAGGTCTCCTATGCACACAGGTCTGGGTCTGTGTGCACACAGGTCTGTCTGTGCACACAGGTCTGTCCGTGCATACAGGTCTGTCTGTGCGTACAAGTCTCCAGTGCATACAGGTCTGTTCATGCACACAGGTCTCCTGTGCACACAGGTCTCTGTGCACACAGGTCTGTCTGTGCACACAGGTCTGTTCATGCACACAGGTCTCCTATGCACACAGGTCTCTGTGCACACAGGTCTGTCTGTGCACACAGGTCTCCAGTGCACACAGGTCTGTTCGTGCACACAGGTCTCCAGTGCACACAGGTCTGTTCATGCACACAGGTCTCCAGTGTACACGTGTCTGTCCATGCACACGGGTCTGTCTGTGCACACAGGTCTCTAGTGCACACAGGTCTGTCCGTGCACACAGGTCTCCTATGCACACAGGTCTGTTCATGCACACAGGTCTCCTATGCACACAGGTCTGTCTGTGCACACAGGTCTGTCCATGCATACAGGTCTGTCCGTGCATACAAGTCTCCAGTGCACACAGGTCTGTCCATGCACACGGGTCTCCTATGCACACTGGTTTGTCTGTGCACACAGGTCTGGCACACAGGTCTGTGAGGGTTTCCTGCAGAAGTCACTTGCAGGTCTGAGGACCACCCCCAGCTTGACCGAGACCCCATCCCTCTGCTGATGTGACCCGATGAAAGCCAGAGCGTGAGGGTCTGGGGGTAGATAATCAAACACCCCCACAATAGCATTCTGGTGCAAAACTTGCACTTTGCAGGAGAAATAAAATGAGGCAAACATGCAAAGAGACAGAAGACGAGCTCAGCCTTCTGGAAGCCAGACGAGGCACGTTGGATGGAGCCCAGCGTCCTGCTGAAGGAGACGGACCACGACCAGCACGACCAGCCGGTTCAGATTTGGGGACCCCCGCGCCCCCACACCCGCAGCCGGGCACTAGGGGAGCAGGTGGCCTGCGCGTCCCTGCTCCAGGCTGCGCAGAGGGCTCACACGGGCCCTGTGGCGGACATGAATTCCCACCCGCCTGCTGCCCCAGGACCCCAACTTTTCCCCTTCCTGAGAGAAAACAGTGTTATTATTATATTTTTAATTCCCTGATGTGCGACCCGGCAGCAGTATCGTCTTACAGAGGATGAATAGAAGGGTGGGGGGCAGGCTGTGTGGCTGGGTTTCAATATCCCCCCTGCGAGCCATCACGTCATCCGGCCGCTCTCTAAGAGGATTTTCAGCAGGCTTGGCTTCGTTATTAAAATAGTAATTAATTTTTTCCTCTTCACAAAACCCAGGGACCTTCAGATGGAGGCCTCGGGAGCGAGGGCAATCTCCTTTTGAAAGTGGCCTTTCTGGAACCGGTAATCGGCTCTCCAGCCCCACGGTACACATGTTCCCCAGTAAATGTGATTAAAGACCCGCACAAAACCCCCTTGCAGAAAATTAATTCAGTTTCCAGAATAAAAAGTTTGATAAAGTTGTGCAATGCTCCAGCGACAGCACATAATGGAAGGGTGAGTCTTATCCCCCTTGAAGGATAAGTGAGCGGCCAGAAAGGTCTGGTGGTTCCCAGAGCAAAACCATCTGCTACAGCGAACTCACTTTAGCTTTTGATCGTGAGATTCATTAGTCATACGGGACAGGGGTGCTTCCCCGCAGGCCGCTGAAGGGCCGCCGCACGGGCTGGGGTGCGGGTCCCCGACCCAAGGCAGGGCCGCCAGCTCCGCGCCGGAGCCCGGCTGCGCGCTGGGTGCGGACCCGAACCTCCCTCCACGGGGGGCTGCGCGGGGCAGGGGTGAGGACCGGCGAGGCCCCGTCTGCTACTTACCAGCTACTCGGTTTCTCTAAATCTCCCTTTTCTGTTCCACAAAATGAGAGTAATTGTGTCTCCTGTTGGGGTTATCATGAGGATTAGATGAAATAAAAATCGAAAGCATTTAGCACTGTTCCCGGAAACCGGTGGAGTCGACAGTTGTAGGAAGCCGTTCCTCGAGGCGCTCGGGCGGAGGCGGGGGACGAAGGGGCGCTCAGGGGCGGCCCCTCCGGGAGCGGACCGTGCCGGGGACGCGCCGCGAGGTCCACGTCCGCACGCGACCTTGTTCGGAAGTGAGGTCTTCGCAGATTTAGTTCAGGACCTCGCGATGGCAGCGTCTACCCTCGGGGTTGGCCCTAGGCTGATGGCCGCGGCCCTGGAGAGGGGAGCGCGTGGGCACGCGGGGCGGCAGGGGCCCCGCCGGCGGCCCCAGGGCGCGGTGTCTCCCGGAGGGAGAGGCGGCGGGCGTGCGCACGCGGCTCAGCGAACACCCTCCCGGCGCCGCCGGGGCGAGTCCCGGGCGGCCTCTCCCACAGCGCCCGCGGGCGGTGCTGGGCCCCGACCCCGGCGTCCACACTGCTTCCCACCCGCGTCTGTGAAGAACCGCCCAGCACGTGCGTTACACATTCAAGTGGCTTCTGAAAAGGGAACGTGGAGAAATAGTTCATACTGTGCGTTCGTTTCCGCCACGAAGGCAGTTCCCCGTCGCACGTTTGTGCAAACGTGCACTCGCGTCTCAGGCGGACCGGGTTCGAGGGGAGGCCGGCTCTCCGTGCGGCGCGCGTCTACGCGGCTGGACACGGGAGCACTGTGTGCCGAGCCCCTCGGTTCTCTGTCGCTGGAGGCGGGGTAGGGGGCGCGCGTCTACACAGCTGGACACGGGAGCACTGCGCGCCGAGCCCCTCGGTTCTCTCTCGCCGGAGCGGGGCCGCGTTCTCGAACCCCGACTCACCCCGGCGGCTTCCCGGCTGAAGGAGAGCTGCCGTCGGCGAGGGGGAACGGGCCTTGACGCGTCACGCGGGGACACGAAGTGACCACCGGCCACGAGTGCGGGGGTCCCGAGGCCCCGGCCAGGGTCCCGCGCGGGCGGCCGAGGGGGCGCGGTGCTTGCGGCCCAGTCCTGACCCCGGACTCACGGCGGGGGGAGGGCGGCGCCCCCTGCCGCCGGCTGCGCGCGCGGCTCCCGGACGAGCGCGTGGTGAGCGTCACGCAGCTGCGCAGGCGCGAGCGGCGGGGGGAGGGCCGTCGCCGGAGCGTGAGGACAGCGCCACCTCTCCCTCTGCCGCGGCTGCCCCGCACCCCCCGGGTGCATGTGGCGCGGCCGCCCGGGGGCCCTGTGGGCGCCCCGCTGCCCTGTGCGAGCCTGGCACGCCCCCAGGGCGCTTGTGGGCAGGGAGGGGGCGCCGCCGTCTCACGTGACAGTTACTGATTAAAGTGCTTCTGGAAGGTTCGCAACGTCTGCCGCACCATGTGCCGCGCCTCCCCTCGGGGAGGCTCTGCCGGCGTCCCAGCCGGCGGGCAGCCCAGCACGGTTTCTGCAGGCCTCACACGGGTGTGGACGGTGGTGCCCGGTACACAGTAAGCACTTAATTAGTGTTATGGTTTTAATTTACTGCCGCTGCTCAGGCTACGATTCCAGCCTTCGAAGCGGAAAGCCCTCAAGCTTCCCTCCCTTGAAAACACACCGCGTGCAAAATTAATTTTTATATCTTGCAATATTTTATTCCTTTTGTTCAAAATGACGTTGAGGCAGTTCGAGCTCTTTCCCTGCGGCGAGCGCGGAGGAGGCGCCGCGTGCGCCGCCGGACGCCGAGCGAGTGGCCCCGCGGCGGCCCCGGGGCTCCGGCAGGTGCGGGGCGCGGGGTCCGGCTACTCGTGGGACATTAAAGCACAGGAAACGGCCGTCAGGCCCCAGAGGAAATGTCTGTAGGAAAAGGAGCAGAGCAGCAAATAAAGTGCTAATTAATGTCCAGTTCCGGGGCTGAGAAGCGGACCACAGCCGGAGGCAGAGCCCGCCCTGCCCCCTGGGGCCCCGGGCCTCGTGAGCGAGCCGCGAACGGGCTCCCCGACCCGGCGTGGGGGCTGCACGGGAGGCCCCGCTTGCTGAGCTGGCTCACTTCCCCTTCAGGGCTTCTGTCTCAGGGTCACGCTCTTCAGGGACCATCTCTGAACGCCCCGCCTTTCAAGGAGGCGCGATCCCTCTGGGAACTGTCCGCCTGCTCCCGGCTGAGCGGGGGCCGCGGGGCCGCGGGGGGCGCCGGGTCTGTGGGATCAGGGCTCCGGCTGCACACTCAGCTTTCGCTTCTTGGGGCGACTCGGGGCGCACGAGGAAAGCTTGGGGGCACCACAGAGGTTAGGACTCCTCCTGGCTCTCCTGCTTCCTCATTGTGTGTGGGGGGCGTGTGGGCGGGGTGGTGACTGGGTCCAGAGAAGGAGCCAAGGTCAAGCTGAATGGTCTGCTTTTCTATACTTTATACTTTGTATTCTGGTTATTTTTTTTTTTTAATTTTTAACGTTTATTTTTGAGAGAGAACGAGAGCAAGCAGGAGAGGGTCAGAGAGAGAGGGAGACAGAATCTGAAGCAGCTCCAGGCTCTGTCAGCACAGAACCTGACACAGGGCTCGAACCCACAAACTGTGAGAGATCATGACCTGAGCCAAAGTCAGACGCTTAACCAGTGGAGCCCCCCAGGCACCCCTGTGCTCCCGTGGTCTTAGATCAGTACACTCAGGTGGGAAAGACGGGATCTGGAAAGACGGCACTCCTCGGAACCAGTTGTTTCTGCAGAACCTGCCGAGTCCTGCCTCACGCACCAGTGTGGAGCCCAGAAGGACAGCGCTCAATGCCACACATCAGGATGTGCCTTTCTTCCCTCCTGGGACAGACCCTGTGCAACCTTAGGTGGTAGTCGGAATCTGGGGGACAATGAAAGCACCCCTATATAACAGACTAGTGGGTTGAAGGGGCGAGCAAGTTTTATCTTCTGAACTGCTAAATCCTTCCTACTGTTGAGCGAGAACAGCCTTCCAGCTAAGTGGAAACACTCACAGCTTATGTGATGCACTTTTGTGCCCATATCTGACTAAATGTTGCTGAAAGAACAAAATGAAAACCTCCATTAGCCAGGCAATGTCACGGCGATCAATTATTTCTCGTTGCAGTGTCGGAGAATCACATCCCGAGGTGGATTTTTGGGAGGTGCTGATGAGTGAATGCCAGAAATAATCATCTGACATTAAGCTTTTGTGAATCTGACCGGATGACTGTGTAGGAGAAAATTTATGAGAAGTCGGATTGTGCGCTGGTTCATGAATGCACTTCTTGGAGAATGTAAATGACAGAACAATTATTCATTATACCTATAATCAACCACGAGCTTAATAGATATTGAGAATGCACACGGAAACTGTAAGGATGACACCAGAAATATAGCTTCAATCAACAAGAGGCAAGATACTCAGAGTGAGTCTTGAAAACTCACCAGATGCTTTCACGGCACCAGATCCAGAGGCTCTTAAATGCAAGTGGGGGTGGGGTGGGTGCAAGTTGATGCCTGGAGCTCTGTGGTGAAGCACCTCCTTCCTGCAGAAAATCATGCTGTGCGGAAGCATTTTTAGGTAGTGTTTTCTCCTGACATGAGTATGCAGTGAAGTAGAGATTAAGGAGAATAAACACGTCACTGGATTGAGCAGAGAAATCTGGAGGAGAAGGGGGCAGCATGGCGGAGGCGGCCAAGGTCAGAATGACTGAGTGCGTCCACCTGTGCTTCCTCACCTCTTTGCTCCCACGAAACTCGTTTCTGACTTATTTCCTCCCAACGCCACACTGCCAGAGTGAACCCTGGTTGAAACGACCATTCTCTTTTCTCGTATTTGTTACCCAGGGATATTTGAAAGACGCGCAGGGGAGTGAACAGGGTTCTCCTGGTCTTCACTGCAGGAAACCGGTGAGGAGCTGGCCACTCGGTCTGAGGGTCCCTTCTCCGCACCTGGTAGCATCATGCACTCCTTTTGTTCCAATTATTCTTAAAAAATTTAAACAATATTAAAAACATTTATTTTTGAGAGACAGAATGTGAGCAGGGCAGGGGCAGAGAGAAAGAGAGGGAGAGAATCTGAAGCAGCTCCAGGCTCTGAGCTGTCAAGCACAGAGCCCAACACAGGGCTTGAACTCAGGAACCGTGAGATCATGACCCGAGCCGAAGTCGGCTGCTTAACCAGCGGAGCCCCCGGCGCCCCAGCTGCAATTATTTGTGAATCCACGGCTGTCTTGCCGCACCGGAGGTCAGTCTGCTGTTCTCGTGCCGCCCAGTCTTCCGTCTGGGATGCTGACCGCTTTCTCTTTGAAGTGCGTTCTTTCCTCCGTTTCTGTGCACAGAGGATTCACCGAATGCTTGTCTTCTTACTGTTCCTCTGAACCCACTTTGCTGGCGCCTCTGAAGCTAACAGACTCGGCGTGGTGATTCTGGGCACTGCCCTCCTCCTCCTGTGGCTTCTCCAGCTCACCCTATATTGAGTCCTGTGTGTGTGTGTGTGTGTGCACATGTGTGTACGTGTGATGCACGTCTACTTCTATGGCTGCACCTTGACTCTGAGTCATGAACTCAGAATCCCACCCCTGTTGTAGGTCTCCCCTGGACGTGTGACAGGCACTTCACAGTTAACGTGGCCACGACAGGATTGCTGTCCCTCCCCCACTGCCCTTCCCACGCCGACTCTGTTCTTGCCCAGCGCCCCTAGCCTGTCCCACGACTGTCCCCTGGCCCTCACATCAAGCACGTAGATGCTGTGGTGGATCGAATGGTGGCCCCACAGACACGTTCCTGTCCCGACGCTTGGAGCCAGCGATTGGCCTTATCTGGAAAAGGCTTTTTGCAGAGCTGAGCTGTTCCCAAGCCCACGCTCACTGGGCTCCTTCCCCTCGAAATGCTTCAGTCACCGCCCGATTCCCTCCACGTGAACCCGGTTCTTGTCTCAGGCTCTGCACGTAGGAAACACGGCCGAAGACAGGAATGTCTTTTTGATCACTATTTCTAATCTCAAAACTCTCTTAGGAAAGTAGATTCAAGGTTTTACCGAGGGAAGAAATTTTTTTGGTAATAAAAAATCAGATTTGGATCTAGGTAAATAACAGACACTGTCACATCTAGATTTTCTGAGAAGCTGTGACAACCTCCATGAAACAGTGCAGGCTTGACAATTATGTAGTGTGCCCATTCGTTGTGAAGGAACCAATCAAACAATCCAGGGAGAAAACGTTGAAGTCTGAATTACTTTAGCTGACTCTTCTGTATTCACATTGTATTTAAATATTTACTACATCTCCATTTCAGGCTTTTAAAAAATTGATATTTGATTTTATTAAAAATTTGCTTGAAGTACTCTATTTACTTGCTGGTTTAGAATAAACATTTGAGGGGTCAGTGGGGATTGAAGTTTGAATCATCCAAATGAAAACATATTTATGCTTTATTTGCCCAAACATGATGCATCAATTTTCAGTTGGCTCTATACCTCATTTTTTTTTTAAGGAGAAATCTGGTGGTTATTTTACAATATCATCTGGACAGGCTGGCTGAAAGAGGAGGTACAAATTGAAACATGTATTCTGTGACTTTGTCCTGGACAGAATATATATTCCATTTCTCAGGCACTGTCTGCACTGCCCCCCCCCCCCCCAGGACAATGCCTGTCCACTCATCTCTGTTGTGCAAGGAGGACACATCCAGAGATGATCTGATTTACTGATCTCCCAGCCACGTGTCCTTGCACGGAGCTAGTTGGTGGGAAATCTCTGCACCAGAGAGGGCGGCCGCGAAAGCAGTCCCGTGCCTGGGGATAATGCCATATTTCTCACAGGCTTGCGCTTCTCTCTGTCAGCGTGGCCGCAGGGACAGCGCCATTTAAACCTCCGGGTGGGAGATCGCCGACCCCAACAGTCATGGGGCAGGGTCCTAGAGCGAGTGGAAGCACGCACACCATGTGTCTAAATATTAATGTGATCGAGCTGAAGTACCGTTGAAACATCTCCTACCACCTCCTACCTCTAACAAGCACGTCTGGGTGTTTGGTTGATGGGACAGCAGTTTTGGGTAAATAATGCCATAAAGATGATATAATCCACAAATCCTTTCATGTCTAATGCATAAAATTTATATTTTAGGACTTTATTTTAATGTTATCACTTATTATAATCAAGATTGTTACATAATTTCCCTTGTATCGGCTAACGATTAAAGCATGGGCCAATTCCCCCTGGGCTGGTTGTATAGATAAAGTTTTATTGGAACACAGCTGTGCTTATCTTACAACAATATTACCTGTGGCTTCTTTCAAGCTGTGTCGGCACTGGTGGGTGGCCACGGCAGAACCCAGTGGCCTGCAAACCCTAAACTACTTGTTGCTTGTCCTTTCGTAGCAGATGTTTGCCAACCCCTGATCTGGAAGACAAAATAATAAAAAGTTCTTTTATTTTTTATTTTTTTATACTGTATCCAAAGTATATTGAATCTTAACATGGGTTTCCTCAAAAACATAAAGTAAATATTGTTTACATTCAAATACGTTTCAAAGTCATTTTTCTGCGGAGATTGGTGACCTCGGCACACACCGGCTTCGAAGGTTTTCCCGATAACCGGACTGGTGGACTTGGAAGCTTTCCTCCCCCGGGAATCTTTACCTCAAGTCCCAGACCCACCGTGGACTAGAGTCTGAAGATACAAGGAGGAAAGAAGACATGGGGTGTCCGTGCTCTCAGTCCTTCCTTCCTTCTCCCCTTCCTTTGTCCGTCCTCTGCACCTGTCCGCATCTGGCCAGACGGGTCCTGCAGGAAAGCTGTGATGCAGCACCCTGGGCTCCGAGATTCTCTGTGGCTCCCGTGGCCTCGGAAGGAAGCCTGTCTTAGGGGGCCCTGCATCACGGACACTGCATCATGGTCCGTCCTTGTCAAAACACGGCCAGTTCCCTGTCAGAGCATCTGCTGAGCTGGTGCCGACCCCCTCTCCAGGTCGCTGGCTGTGAGGAGGCGTGCAGCCGGCTGGGCCCTCCGCACTGCAGTCCGTGTAGACGGGGATGACGCCTATGACAACGGCCAGATGACATGATGGCGGCCGTGCACGTCCCGAGGCTGCGCCCTCCCAGCCGTCGCAGTCCACAGGGGGCTTGTTTCCAGGAGCCGGCCCGCCAGCCCAGGAGCCCCGCCTCTGAGCTCGGGGGGTTCTGGGGCTGTCCTGGGTCGGCAGCGCGGCCAGGACACGGGCGTCAACGGGGACGCTTCTCCCGAGTGCGGGGAGAGCCGTGTCGGTTGGTTCTGATGGTGGCCCCTGAGATGCTGGAGTCGTTTCTACAATTCCACGAGAATTAAGAAGCTGGAGGTGGAGACAGATATACACGGTGGCTCTCCAGGCACCAATATGGGCGTCGTAATTCAGGAGCCATAATTAAACATTTAGCAAACACGGATTTTGAAGCTCGCAGATCTAGGAGTCACGGGGTAAGCCTATTTCACACCTTCACATCTGTCATGGGCACCTCGGCCCAGAGCAGTGACGTTTGGAAACAAGAGTTTAAGAAAAGCATGAACTTTCCCCAGGATCTTCCTCAGATACTGGATGCCACTGCTAAACAACCTTTGGCAGGCAGGACAGAGGCTGGTCCTCGTTTGCAGAACAGAGGCCGGGGAGGGCCGTCCCCAGGGCCCCGGCGTGGGCCGTGGCTGAGGCAGCACAGAGACCGGGGCTGCGATTCCTGCCTCCATCTCCATCTGGGGAATAGAGCAGTTGCTGGACTGGCTGGTGAGTTCGGGGTGAGCCGTGAATGGGGCCCACGTTCTGGGTTGTGTTAGCACAGACTGTGACTACAGGCGTCATGCAGACCTGCGGGTCAGCTCGGACCTGTGCGTGCTCACTATACGTGCTCACCCTCTCTCACCGTGCTCTGCGTCCTCCAAGGCAAAGCCACGTCTAAAGAGTATTTCTCTGTGCCTTCGTTTCAGGGCACTAATTCCCGCAGCCATGCTGACGGTGAAAAGAGGGATTAGCGTGACCGAGGTCCAGTAACTTCACTGAAGTTCACGGAAAGGGTTTGCGCTTTGCTGTCCGATGCCAACAGTTAGAAGCCCATGGTCTCAACACAGGAGGCAGGGAAGCAGTGCACGTGGCCTGCGGGAAGGGGGAATCCTCCTGTCTCACGGGGACAGGGCGCCCGGAGAAGGAATGTGCTAATGCAGGCACCCGGAGGATGCCGGGGACACCCTGGGCAGGAGGAGACAGGCGAAGACGCAGGCAGTCCGTCAGCAGCACGCTGGGCACGTCGCAGCCCTCCCTGAGCTGGGTGGGCGGCTTTGCCAGGAAATGGGCACACAGGCTCCATCAGACCCGGGAGAGCCAAGACTGCTGGCCTCGCGTGAGCTCGGGCCGTTCTCATGTTCAAAAACGTTTGTCATGAAGGAATTAGGAAACTAAAATGCACAGGAGGTATTTTAAATCAGGGCAAAGTGTCCCCGCGCCTTGCTTGGGTGGGTCAGAGGGTGTTTCCGTCCCGCGCTGGGTGGGGGCTCAGGCCTGCAGTGCGGTGGGATCTGTCACCGGGGACACTACTTCCACCGTATGGACAGGGGGCCCTGGGTTGGGTCGGAGCCTCGGCTCTGGGCTCTGGCAATTCCACGGCGCGTTCCGTCCGCACCACGCGTGGGCTCCAGGCAGCAAGCTGCGGCCAGGTGAGCTCCGAGGACCGGCGTCCGGCCAAGCCACAGAGGCCCCGTGCGGGTGGCCAGCCGTGTCCAAGGGCAGCAGCGCCACCACCTGGCCCGGGCGAGCCCGGCACACGTGCCCACGGCCCAGTGCCTGAGCTGCCCGGCCGTGCCTGCAGTGTCCGGTGGCCCGGAGCATGTCCTGCTGCGGGAAGGTGGTCCAGGTGAGGTGCAGGGGGGCCGAGAAGACTGTCAGGTAACGGCCGGGGGCGCAGCACCTGGAGGGGGCTCCTCGGCGGTCAGCTGAGGGTCGGCTGAGGGAGGAGAAGGGCAAAGGGGCCAGCAGGGGTGCGGGCTGAGGGCGCCGGAGAGGTGGGGCCCAGAGGACACTCAGGGACAGATTTCTGTCTTCCCTGCGACTCCCGAGGGGACCCTGATGCTCTGCATCCAGAGTGCCCGGACTCAGCCCCCAACCCAGGTTCCGTCCTCCATGCGCCCAGTTGTGAAGCAGCTTTGTCGTCTCCCAGGGGCGGCCTCCTGCCCGCAGCCCCCACGTGGTCTCCGTTCCTCGTGCAGGAACCGCCTCTGCGCACCCACGCGATGGTCTTGTCGCACAGGATGGACACCCACGTGTCTGTGGGCTGCAGAGAGCCACCCGTGCCTGTTTGATCTGTCCCAGGGCTCCCCGGGCAACACGGGCATGTCGTGTGTGTCCCTGCCTGGCGGTGCATGTGCACACCAGTCCTGGTGCCGTGGGGTTGGCCCTGTGGTCAGGCTGGGCCCACAGAGAGGCCACCTCACTTTCCCACCGGCCGGCCGCCTTATTTCCGTGATGCCAGACGCGGCTTTCTCCCCGAGTGCCGCCATCCCTTGGAGCTCGGGTGTGTCCTGGCCACACTTCTCTGGTGGCCAGGTACATGCAGACTCCACACCTTTGGTGGCAGAAGGTCACATCCTTTGTCTCTTCCTTCTCTGGCTTTCTCTTTGTCCCCCACCCCACATCTTACATGTGTCCAGCTACTCAGAAAAGAGGGTTTTATTAATATCAATTGTTAATTACAATTGTTGTCATTATTTTGTGTTCCAGACACATCAGTCATTTGAACCTTATTCTTCTTAGCAGCAAAAGGAAACCAAAGGAAAGAAGATGGTTTCTCCCACCAATTATCACTGGGCTCAGGAGGAGAGGCAGACGAAACTGTGTGGGAAACACAGCAAGGTGCCTGTCAGTGCTGACAGGTGAGGCCAGGGTCCATGAGGATGTTTTTGTAGGTCAACGAAAACCTCCCCAAGCGTCACGGCTGGCACACAGGCTGTCAGACTCTGCCTGGTGCCCAGGCACAGACCCCATTGTCCTGTGTGCAGAGTGGCTCTCGGAGCTGCTGTGTAGACCCCTGCCTCGTATTTTCTCCTCGTTCCTGTGTGAAGCCCTTTTTCTACCAGATACACTCCTTTTAAAAATAGCTTCATTGAGGTATAATTGACATTAAGTGACACATGTTAAAAATGTATAATTTAGTAAATTTTGTCATAAGCGTGTCTACTAAGCCATCATCACAGCCAAGCTCACGAACATGCCTGGTCATCTGCAAGTTTCCTTCTGGCCCTTTGCAAACCAGACCCCTCTGACCCCTCCATTCCCGACTCCCATCCCCAAGTGACTGCTGATCCAAGGATATGGGTACATTGGTTTTCATGCCCTTTTATTTTATGTAAACGGAATTAGAACATATGCACTTTTGGGGGGTCTGGTTTTCATCCAGCAAGACTATTCTGTGACTCATCCACGATGCAGCACGTAGCGACAGCTCAGTCAGACTGCAGGGCGGCATTCCACCGTGGGGACAGGCCAGTTTGCTTATCCTGTCACCATTGATGGCCATGGTGGCTGTTACAAATAAAAATGCAAACGGACATCTGTGTACAAGTCTTTGTCTGGACATAGGTTCTCACTTCTCTTGGGGGCCGGATCAGAAGTGGCTGGATGTTCAACTTCTTAGGTAACACCAAAGTGTTTTTGAAAATGGGTGCATGTTTTCTGTTCCTCATCCTCAGTGTGCACACACAGCATCCGGTGTGCACATGCAGCATCCAGTGGGCATATACAGTATCCAGTGTGCACATGCAGCATCAGTGTGCATACGCAGTATCCAATGTGCACATGCAACATCCAGTGTGCACACGCAGCATCCAGTGTGCAGACGCAGCATCCAGTGTACACACGCAGTATCCAGTGTGCATATATAGCTTCCAGTTTGCACACACAGCATGCAGTGTACATATACAGCATCTAGTTTGAGTACACAGTATCCAGTGTGTGCACGCAGCATCCAGTGTGCACATACAGCATCCAGTGTGCACATGCTGCATCCATTTGCACAGGGAAGTACCTGCTGTGTTAATTCTGCTATTTACACAAATATTTAAAAAGTTATAAATTTGAGTTTTAATTCTCTATTGTGTTTAATTCTCTAAAATAAAATACAAACTCAAAACAATGAGAAAAATAACATTAATCTCCCTCTTCATATTGTAAAAGAAATGGAAGATTAATATGAAACACTTAGGAAAAATTCCCAATAATCCCAGTTAATCCTGAGCTTAATAATGCTGGTGCCTGCCTGTGTGCATGTTGTGGACATCTTAGTCCGGAAGTAAATGTCCACAGAGTCCAAATATTTACCATTTCTTGTTATTGCAAAATTTTTTCCCTAAGCAGATTTATAATGATTTCTGTGACATTTTCCTCTTCTTGAATGTTCTCATTGTAGTTAAAAGTGTCATAAACATTTTTGTTCTTTTATCAAGCATTCCTGATACAGCATCTGGAATAGAATTACAGGGAAAAATATATAAGCAGTTACAGGACTTTTTAAAAAAGTTTTTTAAATGTTTATTTTTGAGAGAGAAAGAGAGAATGAGTGAGTGGGGGAGGGTCAGAGAGAGGGAGACACAGAATCTGAAGCAGCTCCAGGCTCCGAGCTGTCAGCACAGAACCCAATGTGGGGCTCAAACTCACGAGCTGTGAGATCCTGACGTGAGCCGGAGTGAGACGCTTAACCCACTGAGCCACCCAGGTGTCCCGTGAAGTTTCCACTCTAAGGAATTTGGGGTCCCGCAGGGGCAGCAAGGGGGGCCATGGATGCAGGGGTCATGACCTCACTGGATGCAAGTGGAAAATGCAGATGAGGCTCCAGGGTGAGAAGAGCCTTGCAGTGGTGAGGCAACATGGGTCTGAGCGGAGAAAGTGGCCGCAGGGGGTGTTGAGGTTGGAGCCCGGCCTTGGCTGCGACCGTCTCACTGATGTGGCTGCATGGACGGCCAGGGAAGAGCATTCTGGGGCGCGTGTCACTGACGAGGCTGCAGGACACAGGGCGTGAGGGAGCGTGGACCGACAAGGGCAGCTAGCGGCTGGCCGTGGACCGGGACGCCCTCGGGTGCCCACTGGCCCTGGGGCTGTGGCGGTGTCCACTCCCTAGATGGACCCTGGTGGGGGTCAGAGGCTCACCAAGGCCTCTCTGGTCCTTGGGTTCCCAGATGAAACTCAGACTCTGCTCTCCCTCTGGGTCCATGGTGGTTCTGTGGGCCCTTCGTCTCCCCGTGGCCTCCGAGCCCACTCAGTGGAGCTCGAGCATGCAGCTGTCATTCCCTGTGTGTGTCCTGTGTGTGTCTCCGGTTGAAGATGTTGGTGGCAGAGGCGACCTGCAATCCGGGATGAGTAAAGAGCGAGCTACCGTGAGCTTGCTGGGCAGAACCGTTCAGAGCCCACCCCCGGGCACCAGGGCCTGCACCCACCATCTCCATCGAGAGCCACCTTCCCTGGCAGCTCGCCAGGCGCCGGCTTCCCAGGACGTGGGGTCGGCCAGCCGGGGAAGTCCCAGGCAAGCTGGGACCGGGTGGCCACTGTGCCCCTCAGCCCCCTCTCTGCCCTTTCACACCGTCCCCCCCAGGGGTGCTCCTGTTCCCGGCATGGCCCATCCCTTGCCCTGGCACCTGACGTTGGCAAACAAAAGCTCGCACATGTGGGTGGTGTGCATCTGTCTTCCCCCCGGCGTGAAGCTCCCACCAAGTGGGGACCTACGTTCTGTGCTCGGGGTGCACCCCAGGCCCCACGGGGCTCATGAGACTCGACGCGTGGGCCCCGTCTCCCCAGGCCATGTTCAGGGCGCCGGGAGCCAGGCAGTGGCCACTTGGGTCCAAACCAAGGCAGCTCTGGGTTCGCCCTTCTTCCTGGACCCCCCATGTCGGAGCCCCAGGCTGGAGGTACGGTCCAGCCAGGAGCCTGTGAGGAGCCTCGTCCCTCCTCCCGTCCAGGTCCCAGGGCCCTGTGGTCAGCTGGTGGGCCTGGGGGTCCTGAGAATCCTGGGGGGTTTCCAGAAATGACTATCCAAGACGAGCCCATTTAAAACAGAAATGGCTGAACATGCTATTTTGTTATTACCTGGTCATATGAATCATATTTGAGAAATTGTCTTTATAGAGAACATCTCTGACTCTGTGGACATTTTATTTAGTGGTTATCGGTCTGGTCAGAGAGGAGCATGGGGTGTGAGATTCCAATAAAAATCAGCCTCGCTCTGGAGGAGGCATCAGGTCCCACCTGGCCTGTTTTCAACCGACTGGGAAGAAGCTTCCGAGCCCACAGGCCCTCCCAGGTGAGGGGTCACAGCTGCATGTCTGGGGTGGGTGTGGCAGTGGCGTTGTGAGCTGCAGACATACTGGAACGCACCCGCACACGCCATCATCCAGCCATCGCTGGGCACAGACTGTGCGCGTGCCGGGGAAGCAGGAGGCTGGAGGGCCCTGGGGCTCATTGTGGGGCGCGGCCTCGCTCGGCCGAGAGTCTGCTTCCAAGGCTCCCGCCCCGAGAAATGGAAGAAAACTGCCAGGAGACGTGACTCGGCTCCGAGAACTGGGGTGCAAACAGGCTTTGGCCCCAGAGCCCACCTCGCTGTCCCTGGCTTGGCGTGTGTCCCCAGCGTGTCTCCCCACGGCCGGGGTCTGGTGACATTGTCCCTGCATCTAGAGATGGGAGGGTGACAGGACCCCGTCCTCAAGGGTTTCCTCAGCGGCGAGACAGGGAGAGTCCACCTGACTGAGCAGACACAGCTTCTCTTCCAAATGTGGTCACTGGGCTTGGTGACAATGGCCCCTTTCCGGGCAAACAGCTTTGGGAGTGTGGACACTGTCAGCGTCATGGGACACGGACAGAATCCCGTGGCCCCCAGCGTTCAAGGAAGCAGTCCAGCTCACCCTAAGGCCAGCCATGGCCACGGTCTCATGCTCTGGCGGCAAACAGCAGGGGCTGTGGGTCCTCTGGCAACCGGCGGCTCAAGAAGCAGCCGTAAAAGTGGCTTCCTGTCTCTTGTTCCATGAGGAATCGCAGGAAGGTGGCGGCCTGGCATCGTGCCAATAAAGAGGTGAGAGTCCCAAACCCACACACCACTCTAAGCTTCCACAAGCAGCACCACGTAGACAGGGGAGCCAGCCTAACCCATGGGGTGGACTGTTTTGGTGACACTTTTTCGAAAGAATAACAGCACATCCCCAAGCCCCACTCACAGCACCAGAGCTGAGACCACAAACGCAGGACACAGTCCCGCTGTAACATCTGCTGTGCATCCCTGACACATTCTGGTGCGCAGAGCGTGCCTGAGACCACACTGCTCTCAGGCACATTTGCAGGCATGCAAAGTGCTACCTGGTAGATGTGTAAGAGCTGCTCCCGGGAAGCCAGACTGCCACGCTTTGTGAGTGTGGACATGGTCGGGTGGAGCGGATCTGCCGTGATGCCTGGAGCCCAAGCTGGGAGTAGGGCAGGACTCTGGTTGAATGTGTCTTTAACACAAAGACCACGTGACCCTGTGTGGCCGTGGGCGCTCATGGACTGTCCAACATCCACAGGATAACACTCACCTCAGGCGGTTGTTGTGAAGATTACACCAGATCCTGTGAGCTGGCCACACAGCCCCTCATGTGTATCGGCCACGATTGCCACGTTATCAAGCTTAACCACTGTCTCCTTATGTGATGATGTGCTACGTGGTTTCCAGGGAGGTAAAGTGCATGAGGGTCAGATCGTTCCACTATGCGCGGAAGGCTGGGCTCGGGGAGGGGCTGTGGGTGCCCCATCCTCTGCGATGCTTCGACGGCCCACAGGGCAGTGCTGGTGTCACTGCTGACCCTGCGGTGCTCTGTGCAGGGGCGCTGGTCTCCTGGGGCTCCGGAGGCATCTCTGCTTTGGCGAAGGTGACGAGAGACACCTCCCAGCAACAGGGAAAGAGCGAGCAGCTGCTGGAGTTGACAGAGGAGAGATCACGGAGAAGGACGGACAAATCACAGAGAAACACCTGCAGGAAACAAATCTATACTTGAAATACCCTGGCGCCCGTGCCTGTGCACGCACACTAGCTCACGTGGACGGCCCACTCATGCACTAGACAGAAGCCACGCTCCCCAGGCCTCCCGATTGTGCACTGCTAGGGAGGTGGCCTTTGCTCGGCGAGCTCAGTGTCTGATGAAAGGGGCTGGGTGCCCCTCATGGGGGCAAGGGTCCCACCCTCTCTCCACCTCTCTGTCCTGTCCCCAGACTCAGACAGATGTCCAGGGGAAGCTGAGTCTTCATGCCTCTGCGGCCACTCAACGTCTTTCTAAATGTTTATGTGTACTCAGCGATTCTTTTGTGTCCATGATGACTTTCTGGAACAAACTTGTGCAAGTTTCTGACAGTCTTCTCTTACCAATGAGCACACACTCTCTAATTCCAGGAAGAAACGAACAGAGCTGAGCCGGGTGACCGCTGGGGAATGGGCGCTGGGGAGGAGTAGCCACCGACGAGTGGGCGCTGGCTCCTGGGCATGTCGGGCAGTGAAGGCTGTATCTTACGTAGTCTACCTGATACGAGAAACTAATCTCAAGAGGGAATCTCTTACAATGTGGTTTTAATCTATAGGTAGAATTTCTGGAAGATTCTTCATTGCCCAGGTGACATGGGGATAAGAATGAAATGGTGTCTTGTCCATCAGCAAATGTGGCCACAAGAACATGAATGCCGGGGACAGCACTGCGACCTCTCCGCCCGGTCTAGGACCTCGGTCCCTGCCCAAGACCTGTCTTCCAGCTCCTCCTAGCCTCCTAGAGGGCTCTCAGGGCCGCGCTCTCAGGGCCGCGCTCTCAGGGCCGCGCTCTCAGAGCCGCGGTCTCAGGGCCGCGCTCGCAGGGCC